>NC_090657.1:56301063-56423563 GCF_040937935.1 Hyperolius riggenbachi
ACTAAATTATTAAATTATTTGATTGCTTTACCAGAGAAATCTGAAAATTTTTACTTTTGGATTTCTCTGTATAATTTTTCCAACACATTCAATCAAATATATAGTGCAACATTTAAAAAAAAAAACAAATATGGAAATTTACACTACTGATATGGCAATATATTTGTGTCATTTAACCGCATTTAACCCTCCTGGCGGTCTATTAGAAACCGCCAAGGGGCAGCGCAGCACTATTTTTTGATTTTTTTTTAAATCATGTAGCGAGCCTAGGGCATCCCCCCGCCCCTTTTGATCGCCTCTGGCGATCTTTGATCAGGAAATCCCGTTCAAAGAATGGGATTTCCTGAAGGGCTTCCCCGTCGCCATGGCGACGGGGCGGGATGACGTCACCGACGTCATGAACGTCGTGACGTCTAAGGGAGTCACAATACACCTCTCAGCGCTGCCTAGCACTGATTGGCCAGGCAGCGCACAGGGTCTGGCGGGGGGGGCGGCACAGCGCGGCGATCGAGCACGGAGCGGTGGCGATCGGAATGCACACGCAGCTAGCAAAGTGCACAGAGCTGCGCCTGTGCAGGAGAGCACGACTGGCCAGATTACCGGTGGCAATAAGAAGACAATGGAGCGGCTGGAGAGGATGGCAAGAGAGCCCACACACCTCATGGGGCTGGAGAAAGCCCCATGTAAGTGTAAATACACCAATATTTAAGATCTCAGGTATACTTTAAACAGTGAGCAGGAACCAGGAAAGGAGGGGAGACGTTTGTCTTCTGCAGGCAAACAGGCTTGCCTCTGTCCCAGTGGCCATGAGATAAGGGCAGCACACAGGGTTAAACATTCAGGCAGAGACACACAGTACAGCCAGCAGTGTGTGTGTCTCTGCCTGTCACCCTAAACAGCAGTTGAACACAGAGCTGCAGAGTTCCCCTGCACCAAGCAGCCCCGGGCCGCTGAAGAGGAGAAGAGGAGGGGTGAGGCGGGTTCCTAAGGTGGAAGAAGGGGGGGTGCCCGCCTGGCCATGGGGGGAGGGGCGTAGCAGCCAGGAAGGAGGCAGTGGGCACTGTGGCGGGGAGGGGGGTCCTCCCGGTCTGTAATCCCCCTCCAGCTATTAGCGCACTGTACAATTATTAGTCAGTGGGCAGGGAAGCGATGACTCACCCCCTTCCACGTTCCAGCGCTGCATTCCACCACTCGTCACTTCCTGCAATGCCACCCACTAGTACAGTGAGGAGGTGAGTCATCGCTTCCCCGCCTGCTGCCTGATAATTGTACACTGCACTAATAGCTGGAGGGAAAGCGCAGACTGGGGGGGGGGGAGGGGATCACCACTGCTGTGCCCACTGCCCCCCCTCGCTCTGGTGTGCAGCCACTATGTATTCTTAGCCTTCAGTCTCCCGCCGTGCACAAGCTCTTTCCTCTGCTCCACCCTCAGTCACATGTTGAGATAGAACAAGGTCTAGTAAGGAAAGAAGGAAGAGATTGTTTCAAGGACACAGCAGCACTGCGTCCCCAGTGGCTTGAAGCTGGCAGCACCCAGGGCGCTAGCCATGCCTGTACGTTTCTAGGTACACCTCTGTGCATGATTGAGGTGTGAACACAAAGGGAGAGGACCCTGTCCAAAGGCTTACAATCATATCAGCTTTGTTTCAAATGGTTCCCACTCAATGCTGTCAATGATCTTGGAAACGGAGAATGAATGGGTGGTGACTGCGATACTAGTATCTTTAGCATAGGTAATAAAAAGAGAACATGCTTAATTTTGAAAATTGTGTTAACAGTTTGGCTACACTTCAAAGGGAACCTGAACCAAGTAAAATTATTTAAAACTAGCTGGTCGCCCGGCGTTGCCCGGGTATGTAATTGGCTAGTGTTAGCTCTGCCCACTTTTTCTAATCCTGACACACAATTACTCAAGGATGACCTAGTTTGTGAGCTTTGTGGTCTTTGGCATCAGTGATTGACATTGACATGAAATAAATCTAATTGGCTGTGGCTCCACTCCTTTGAAAATCAATAGGTGAATGTTGATTAGCTTTTGTAGGCTCCACCCACTTTTCTGAATATTAATCCCAGTCACCCAGTGACCAACTGTGCAAAGTTTAAGAACCCTGCCATTGACAGTGTAAGAAAAACAAAAGTTTGCTTTCTTAAAACAGAAAGAATTTACAATAATTCAGGTTGGAGTGAGCTTAAAATGTCACCCAGTTCATCACTGTTGAATATATGCAAATTAACCATTGTTACCCTTAAAAGCTAAACACACCTCCAGAACTGCTGGAATGCAATGATGTGTAATTTTGTTAATTTGTACAGAGCCGTAATAATCCAACATGCATACAGACTGTTTTGGATTGTTTGATCCTTATTGGTGCATGGCATGGATTAATTTGGCTCTATGCAGTAGGGCTTGTAACACCGAGAGGTACAGACTAACCAGCAAGCTCATGGTGACCCAGAACTCATTGGAGTGTGTAAGGGACTAAAATGGTCCTAAAAGCCCCCTTACTAAGATGTTAAGAAAAACAAAAGTTTGCTTTCTTAAAACAGAAAGAATTTGCGATAATTCAGGTTGGAGTCTCCCAGGGCATCACTGCTGAATATATGCAAATTAACCATTGTGCCCTTAGAAGCTAAACACACCTCCAGTGTAACAGTGTAAGAATGCCTGCAGTTTACATTTTCCAGTGAAATTTGTATTTGTCTCCGCCCCCTTTTTGGTTATGGGAATAAAAAGTGTCCTACACTTTATTCCAGGTAATGTGCTATGTGTGTGCCAAATTTCAGTTTGCATTCTAGCAGTGAAATTTTGTATTTTTCTCCACCCACTGATGTCCTAATGTTTCCCGGGTATGTATTTGGCTGCTGTTGGCTGTGGCCACTTTTTCTAACGCTAACACACAATTGTCAATAGTCAATGACCAAGTTTGTGAGGTTTGTGGTCTTTGGCATGAATAATTTTCATTGAAATTAAACACATCTGATTCACTGTTTGTGGCCCCACCCCTTTTCTAAATATTTAACCCCAGTCACCCAATGATCAACTGTACCAGGTTTGAGGCTTGTGCCATTAACAGTGCAAAAATAGCAGCAATTAAATATTTGCCTTGAAAATCAATAGGTGAAATGTGATTGGTTTTTGTAGGCTCCACCTACTTTTCTGAATATTAATCCCAGTCACCCAGTGACCAACTGTGCAAAGTTTTAGAACCCTACAATTAATAGTGTAAGAATGGCTGCAGTTTACATTTTCCCAGTGAAATTTGTGTTTGTCTCCGCCCACTGATGACTTGGCATTGCCCAGGTATGTATTTGGCTGGTGTTGTCTCGGCCCACTTTTTCTAACCCTAACACAACATTACTTAATGACCTAGTTTGTGAGCTTTGCGGTCTTTGGCATCAATAATTTGCATTGAAACAAAATAAATCTGATTGGCTGTGGCTCCACCCCTTTTCTGAATTTAAACCCCAATCACCCAATGGCCAACTGTACCAGATACAGGTGATTAACAGTGCAAGAGGCTTGTGCCATTAACAGTGCAAGAATGGCATCAATTAAATATTCCCCTTAAAGATTAATAGGTGGATTTTGATTGGCTTTTGTAGGCTCCACCCACTTTTCTGAATATTAATCTCAGTCACCCAGTGACCAACTGTGCAAAGTTTGAGAACCCTACCATTAATAGTGTAAGAATTGCTGCAGTTTACATTTTCTCAGTGAAATTTGTATTTGTCTCCGCCTACTGATGACCCGGCATTGCCCGATTATGTATTTGGCTGGTGTTGGCTGCGCCCACTTTTCCTAACCCTAACACACAATTGCTCAATTACTCAATGACCAAGTTTGTGAGCGTTGCGGTCTTTGGCATCAATAACCTGCATTAAAATGAAACAAATCAGATTGGCTGTTTGGGGCTCCACCCCCTTATATAAATTTAAACCCCAGTCACGCAATGATCAACTGTACCAGGTTTGAGTCTTGTGCCATTAACAGTGCAAGAATAGCAGCAATGAAATATTCCCCTGAAAAATCAATAGGTAATTTTTTATTGTTTTTTGTAGGCTCCACCCACTTTTATGAATATTAATCCCAGTCACCCAGTAACCAACTGTGCAAAGTATGAGAACCCTACCATTAACAGTGTAAGAATGGCTGCTGTTTACATTTTCCCAGTAAAATTTGTATTTGTCTCCTCCCACTTATGACCCTGCGTTGCCCGCTTATGTATTTGGCTGGTGTTGGCTGTGCCCACTTTCCTAACCCTAACACACAATTAATCAATTACTCAATTACCAAGTTTGTGAGCTTTGCGGTGTTTGGCAACAATAATTTGCATTGGAATGAAACAAATCTGATTGTCTATTTGTGGCTCCACCCCCTTTATGAAATTGAACCCCAGTCACCCAATGATCAACTATACCAGGTTTGAGGCTTGTGCCATTAACAGTGCAAGAATGGCAGGTTTGAGGCTTGTGCCATTAAGAGTGCAAGAATGGCAGAAATATTCCCCTTGAAAATCGACCAACTGTGCAAAGTTTGAGAACCCTACCATTAACAGTGTAAGAAAAACAAAAGTTTTCTTTCTTAACACAGAGAGAATTTGCAATAATTCAGGTTGGAGTGAGCTTGAGATGTCTCCCAGTGCATCACTGCTGAATAAATGCAAATTAACCATTGTTACCCTTAGATGCTAAACACACCTCCAGATCTGCTGGAATGCAATGATGTGTCATCTTGTTAATTTGTACAGAGCCATAATAATCCAACATGCATACAGACTGTTTTGGATTTTTTTTTTATTTTTTTTTTTGCCTTTCAGATTAAAATCACTTAAAAACCAGCCCTCACGCGGATCTCTCCATCAGGTTGGCAGCGATCTTGCCCTTCCTTCACTGTTCAATCATCATGCCGGCTTTTATTAAGTCTGTTCTTTATCAATAAAAAGAAAACAAAACATTTTAGAGCAATAAGCTCCACTCCTTTTGTTTCCACAATTCTTGCGCTTTCTCCTCTCCAACACCTTTTTTTTCCGCCAGGTACACCACATACAATCTTGCTAAGAAAATATTGCACACTGCTTCAAGTGACAACTCCTCCTTCTGGAATACTATTAAGTTTCTTGCATCCCACAAAACTTCCTTAAGTACAGAGAACACAATCCACCCCTTCCTATCCTTCTCCTTTGCACCCAGTGACACTCCACCCATCACCATTGAAAGAGATGTGACCCTAACCTCCATCACCACCTCTAAAAATTACCTCAACTTCCTCCGAAAACCCTTTGCAAAATCACAATCCCAAAACACGTGGTCCACATCCTCTTCCCCTCCACACCCTTCTCTTGGGCACTTTCCTGAGGGAGTCATACCCCTCAATTTGCAAAAAACCCTAGTAGGGAGCGCTGACACCAGAGCCATCCAGACAACATCTTTTTGCCTGTTTGTTATTCCTTTAATACTCATTCTTTTCCATACTGTCTCCGCTTGTGCACTTGTCATTCCTTTTATATAACATATTATATCATTTCTTGTGATCCATTTTTTTATATTCTGCTTGTTTATGTCTGTTAAGGCTGCTCCTGCCATATTGAAATTGTCCAGAATTTCTTTAACTTTTTGGTAGCATGATGTAGTAGTGAATGCAACAGGCTTGCTCAAATCCTTAGCGACCCATCCCAACCTGTTCCACAACCATCCTCCCAAGTACCTCACAAAATCTTTCACCCTCCCCTCTGACTCCAACACTCTACGGACAGACACCAGATAGTGCAGAGACAGAAAAGAAGCAACATCAGGGAAGTCCCAACCACCCAGAGACACACCCTTGTGAACCGTCACCCGTGCCACCCTCTCCATCTTTGAACCCCAGAAGAAAACAAACAACATTCTCTGCACCTCTTGCACCCATCTTTTGCCAGGACAGGAGGCAAGACCAAACAAAAATACAACAACAACGTCAATATCACAGCTTTCACCACCAACACTTTCCCTGAAAAAGACAACTTCCGCAACCTCCACAAATTCAACTTTCTTACCACTTTCCCTTTCACTTCATCCAAAGTCTTTCTACCTTTCATCTCTGCATCAAACACCACACCCAACACCTTGATCTCCTGACTCACCGGCACTTTCTCCACATTCAAAGGTACAGGCCTCCCAAAGGAAACCAGTTGGGACTTCTCCCAATTCACAGCCATTCCAGCCATTCCACAAAACACCTTCACATGCAAATTCACCCTGTCAATATCAGCCTACGACCCGCCCACAAATGACACATCATCCATATAAGCCAAATACTTCACCTGCTCTCCACCACCACCTGGCACAACAAACCCTTTCACCACTTTATCCCGCTGGACATACCTCAGCAAAGGCTCCACCACACAAATAAAAGCCATAGGCGACAGCGGACACCCCTGCCTGACTCCGGACAAAACGGGGAATGACCTGGACAAAATCCCATTTACCAAGACATGACTCGAAATTCCAGTGTAAAAACATCTAATAACTTTCAGGAGACAATCGGGGACCCCTAATTTTGCCATCACCCTGAACAGGAAGGAGTGTGATACTCTATCAAATGTCTTTTCCAAATTGATACCCTCAATGACCATCGGCACTTTATTTTCCTGTGAAAAATTAATCATGTCCCTTAATAAAACCAGGTTATCGGCGCTTCTTCGACCGGGGACCGCACAGGTCTGCCCCTCTCCAATCATAGATGCTATCACACTCCTTAACCTGTTTGCGACCAATTTCGCCACTATCTTGTAGTCCACATTCAACAGCGAAATCGGCCTCCAGTTTTTTATCAATTTTTTGTCTCCTTTCTTATGAATCAGGGTGATGACTCCCTCCCGCATTGATGGGGACAACCGCGCAGAAGAAAAAACCTCCTGGACCACCTCCACCACTTCCCCACCAATGATAGGCCAGGCCCACCTAAAAAACTCCACTGGGAGCCCGTCCTTCCCTGGAGTCTTGCCTGTTTGCATGGCACCCACTGCCGCCCATACCTCCTCCGTGGCCACCGACTCATTTAACTGCTGTACCTCCAACGGATCAAAACACTCCTCCAACACCTCATCACAATACTCTTCCATCTCCACCTCTGACACAACATTCCCTCCTCCATACAAATCCACATAAAACCTCTGCACCTCTTCCATCACCTCGGAACCAACCACTTCCCTTTCATCCACCACCACTGACTCTAATACATCTCTACTAAACACCACCTTCTTAAAGAAGAAACAGGAGCAAGACTCGCCCTCTTCCAAATCTCTCACTTTCGCCTGAAACACAATCCTCTTCCCACGCTCCGTCAACATTCTCTTCATTCGCTGTCTTGCCTCCTCCAACTCTTCCTCCACCTCATACCCCCATTCCTTCATCTTCACCAAATACTGCAACCTTACTTTCCAACTTTCTTCCTCCTCTTTCTGCAAACACCTCTTCTCATACGCTAGATTCCTGAAAAAGCCAGAAATCCTCCTCTTTACCCAATCCCACCATTCCAACAAATCCACAAAACCTCTCTTCCTGCGCACCCATCCTGCATATTCCACCCTAAATCTTTCAAGTACATCCACATCCCCCAACAACTTCACATTCAACTTCCAGACTCCCTTCCCAAACACCACTCTCTTCGACACTTCCAGGGAACAAAGAATGGCTCTGTGATCAGAAAAAGTGACCTGGTGATAAGAGACAGCAGAAACCAACACATACCTAGAAAGTAAAAAGTAATCTATGCGTGACTTAACCCTGCCTGTATCCGAAAAGTAAGTATATTCCCTGTCCCTACTGCCTGCCGCCAAAGCTGCATCCTGCAGTCCAAAATCTGTCACAATCTGGTTGAGGATCCTACTGGTGGAGTCCAGCTTGGTCTCTCCTGACCCCACTCGATCCCCAACCGATCTTATACAGTTCAGATTGCCGGCCACAATGGTCTTAATGCGGCCTGGCAGATTGAACATAAGCACCTCCAAGAACTCCGCCCTCTCTTTTCTGTCTGCAGGAGCGTAACAGTTAAAAAGACGGTACTGGGAGCCACAAAAATCAAAATTCACAACCATCAATCTCCCAGGAATGATGACTGCATGTGACAAAACCTTAATGCTAGGATTATTAAACAGCACGCCAATGCCTCATTCCTACTCTGGCAGGCAGGGGACCAGATGGCATTGCCCCCTGCCCATTCCCCAGAGCCAGGTACCGTCTTCAATATACACTCCTGCAGACAAAAAATATCCGCCCTAAAATTTGCGAGGTCCTGCAGGACTGCAGCCCGGCGGTATGAGGAGCCGATCCCCCTCACATTTACAGACAGCAGGGACAGCACCATCACCAAAAGACACCACGTGAAAAGCAACCTACACTCAGCCATCTTCATCTCTTAGGTGCTCTGGGACTCTTCCGTACACCCACAGTGGTAGGCTCCTGCTTTGTCTTTCTATTCCTCTTCTTTCTTTGTTTTTTTGATTCTGCTGTGTTCCAGTCCTCCGGACCAGAATCCCCAGCAGTACTCAGTCCCGGTGCCTCCGGGTTAACTCTTATAGCTGGCCTAATGTTTTTCCATCCAGTAGGCACAGGAGGCTGGGTCACATCCACCTTTAATTCACCCTCAGAAGTTTCACTGACGATCCTCATTTTTGTTACACGGGTGTCATCACTTTCAGACTCAGTCACAGCTTCTTTCCTCTCTTGATAAGGTGGTAGATAATCACTATCATTCTCCTCTATCTCCTCCTCTTTTTCACCTTCCACCTTCCCAGGGTCTGTCAGGTCCATTTCAAACTCCTCCTCCTCATTTGCATTAACTCCACGTCCCTCCTCTGAGGTCATGACTGACATGCTGGCTGATTTCCCTCCTTTTTTTGAAACTGGGGAGTCGTTATTTTTGGAGGGAGATGAGGCAGTCCCTTGCTGGGATCTCCTCACCGCAGTGTCAGCTTTTTGGCTTTTACTGGATGCAGGGCTGAGGTTTACTGGCAAACTTTTAAGTTTCTTCTGCGAGAGAGCAGAAGAAGGGGCTGGCTTAGGAATCTCTGGCGGGTCAGCTGACTGCACAGCTGTTTCCCCGCCTGCATTCCTGTTATTCTCGCCGACTGAGCCGGCATCAGCAGCTGTGGCACTACTGCTCCCAGCGGACCTGCGGCTACTAGCGTCCATGGTGGGCCGCTGGGAGTCTCTGCAGGGTTCAGGCACATCTGCCTGGCTTTCTGGGACCAAGGGCGCGGCTTCTGTACTGGTGGCAGGGGTCAGGGAAGCCTCAGAATGCTCTCCACTGTCGCGCTGCGGGCCCCGCTCAGCAGGAACTGAGCAAGTGACGTCACCGGCGTCAGGGGAATCCCGATCAGCTGGAGAGCCGGGCACTGCTTTGGGGAGCCTCTCCGGGGGGGTTTCAGCCACAATATCACTTCCTTCAGCCCCAGCCTCTCTCACCACAGCGGGGGACACGGGACAACACCAGGTACACATACATCAGCCTCTCCAGCCTTGCTCCCTGCCACGTCAGCAGCAGCCTTCTTACAGGCAGGAGCACCAGCGTTCTGCTCAGCGGGGGGACACACTGCAGAAGGAGGCACGGCATCCTCTTCACCCCCACTCCCCACAGCTTCATCATCATCATCCTCATCCACATGCTCAGCCAGTTTCCTTTTCTTGACACGCTGCAGCTTTGGCATCTCAGCCTGCTCAGCCTGCAGCATCTGGGAGTCAGTGACCTCTTCAGCAGAGGGGACAGGGGGGGTCACAGTAGCGGTTGGACCCGTTTGAGCAGCACTGGTGCCCTCTCCAGCTACCTCAGAAAGGGGAGCTTTGGCATCAGCCTCAGCGTCCCGGGGCTCCACACCGGTAGCCAGTGACCACCTCCTGCCCCTGCCATAGGAGCCAGCAGCAGCATCATAGGTATATATGCAGGTGTTGCCCCGCTTTTCACATTCTTTGGCCAAGTGGCCCGCTAGACCACACAAGTCACACACCTTCACCTTTTTAAACTTGGAGCCTGGGTGAACCGACTCCTTACAGTGCATGCACCTCTCCTCAGAGTTGCAGCTGCCAGCACCGTCCCCAAACCTATAACACTTCCGGCAGTAGAGCGGCTGCCCAGTGTAGGTGATATAGCCTCTCTCACCGGCAATGGAAAAGACAGGGGGTGGGTGAACCACATCATGCCAGCTCCCTTCCTGCCTCTTGAACTCCACATTAAATCTCATCTTGCTCCTATAAACACCGATGTGATTATAGATCTTCTCTGCCCAACTCACATCTCGGAAGTATCTCTGCAGAAACAATCTCACAATATCAGGCTCCACAAACGGGTTATACATGTGAACGTACACTTGTCTTGCTTTTTCATTAAACAGCGGTGTAACTGACTCCAGCCACTTAACAAAATCCTCCCTGCTCTCTCTATAGTCTGCCAGCACCCTTAAAGCCTCTTCCTCACTATACATTGTGACATCATATGCTCCTTGTGCAGGAAAATCCTGAATCGCAAACAAATTATTCTTTGTCATCTTCAACCCCTCCACCAGTACCTTGTCAATAAACGCCTTCGGTCCCTTACTCCTCCATTCCACTTTCACGATGAAGCGTATTGAATTACGCAGCTTTGGCATACCTCCTCCACTTGATGCAGCTGCCATCCTCTCCTCGTTTATCGAGGGCCCCCACAAGGAGGACCCTCAGAATACCTTCCGTGCAAGACCAAGTAAAGTAACTCCACCTAATCTTTGCCAAAAGTCCTAGAAGCCACAGACTGTTTTGGATTTTTTTTTTTTTTTTTTTTTCCTTAGGTCATAAAAAATCAATATTCTCCAGAAATTAATTTTCCCCACAGTCTTTCCAGTTTAGACACATAATAACCCATTATCCTCACGGTCATATCATCCTGACGATAATCTGACAAATTATAATGATACACCTGCATCCTTCTTACAAGCCACAATGGGAAACCATACCTCCTCGCTGTTATAGCAGTATCTTCTCCAAGCATCTCTCTCACTACCATCATTATGCGTAAAGCAACATTATCCGACATACTATTCCACAACTTATTCGTCTCTTCCACCACCTTCACAATCTCTTTAGCACAACTTCTAGTCTGTATCACACAGTCCCTCTCAAGTGGCTCATAATACTGCCTATCCAGCCGCACACTGGGTATACTATGTTCCAATAACACAGTCTGATCACCTCCTTCTCTCCCAGATACAGCAACACATCGCCTGGGCTGCGGATCAGGGCTATCCGGCTGCCCAGCATCTTCCACCTGAACTTCCATCTCATCATCCGAATCTTCCAGTACAACATACGGATTAGGCGACAGGGGCACCTCTGGAGCACTCCCTACCCCCAACTTCAGCTTCTTACCCCCTCCTACTCTGCTTTCCTCCTCCTCCTTCCTCAACCTCCCCCTCCCTCCATGCCTCATCCTTGACTTCTGTTCCTCCCACCCCATCTTATCCTGCTCCTCCTTTTTATCCATCTCTGCCCCCCAATCTATGGGCTTTTGCGCCTTGGCCACACCCCCCACTCCTGAGGAACTACTACTCCCAGCCCGGCTACTCTGCACCTTCCCGCTGCCCATCCCACTGCTCACCTTACCTTTGCATACTGACTCCTCCCTCCTCTCTGGCTGACCCGCCTCCTCCCGCCGTCTCCCCCGCTCCTGGGTGACCCCCTGCCCCTCACTCACCCCCGCAATCACCTCCGCAGTCTTCCCAACACCGGACCCACTCTGCACAGCCGCTTTCCGTGCCCGGGACTCCTCCTCCTCCTCCCGCAGCACGGCTTGCACACAGGTAGCGTCACCCACCGGCTCCTCCTCCCCAGACACGTCACCTTCTGCCGGTGCAGCTCCGCTCACTCTCCCTCCACGAGTCTCCTCCTCCATTCGCTCCACAGCCTGAACACAAGAATCATCACCCACGGACTCCTCAGCCGTCACATTCCCATCTTCCGCAAACAGATCCGCCTGGCTACACGGACTCTCACCAACCACTCCCACAATCACCCCAGCCACTCCCACACCAGTCACCTCCGCAATCACAGCAGCTGTCACCTCCGCCGCACGCTCGTCACTCACCCCAGTCTCCCGGCGGCCATCCTCCTTACTGGACACATTCAGCAGCCCAACATCCGCCTCCTCACCACCCAGCGTCACATCCACCACAGCCGCATCATCCAGCAACTCCTCCAGCTCCTCAATCACCCCAGCAACAGTATCCAAGGACGCCGAGAGCGGGACCACCTCACTGACGTCACCACTCTCAGCATTCACTCCAGTCACCTCCCCACGCTCCACAGACACCTCCCCTTTCGCTGCAGCCCCGCTCTCCTGACCACGCCCACCACTCTCTTCAGCAGTCACGTGAGACGCCAAGCCGGCCACAGAACCTCCGCCCTCCTCTGCCACCGGCCCGGACGCCTCCATCCGCTCCTCAGCAACATTAGTAGCAACATTATCAGATACAGTATTGTCAATAACACAAACAGAGAACGGAGTCTTTTCCGCCCACCCAGCAAACAATCCTCCCACCTCCCCCTTCACAACCCCAGCATATGAGAACAGTCTGCGTCCCTTGTTCTTAGTACAGTTCCGGGCCATGTGACCCCCCACCCCGCACAGATCACACACTCGGGGTGCAGGGCACGCAGACGCCTGGTGGCCCCTCTCCTTACATATCCGGCAACACATCTTATTGGGACACTCTGATCTTATGTGCCCGTACTCAAAACACCCCTTACAGTACTTAGGCTGGCCCTGATAGTAAATGGTGCATCTCTCCCCAGCCACATGGAAGGAAGCTGGGGGGTGCACCGTGCCGCCATAGCCATCTGCATCTGGAAGCAATTTAACTTTGTATTTCAGCTTGCTCCTGTAGCAACCAAATGGGTTGTACAGCCTCTGAGCCTCGCTGACTTCAGAACAAAATCTCAAAAGAAAAGTCCTCACCACATACTCCTCCATGTAGGGGTTGTAGCAGTGTACAGTAAGTTCCTTCACTCCAGGATCAAAGCAAAGTTCCACCGACATCTTCCTCAGGATGGTATAGTCCGCTGAGAAAGCTTTAAATTTCCAGTTTTCATACACAGCAATGCAGGTCTCCTCGGAATGAAACGTAAAACAAAATAAACCCAAATGAACAAAATCTTGAACCGAATGTAGATCCGTTACCTGGACATTGAATATCTTGAACATCACATCCGACACCACATCTCTCAGGCTGACACTCCCGATCTGGTCTCTAGCAACCTCCACCTTTATGGAGCTGCGCAAATTCCGCCAGTCCGCCATGGCTCCCTCCTTCGCCTCTCTGTTTTTCCTAGGACCCCCAAAAGGAGGTCCTCTCGCTAAGTCCTTCCGACCACAACCAAGGTTTTACCCCTGATCGCAGCCAAAAGGCCGAGCGGCGATGCACAGCCTGATTCGGATTGTTTGATCCTCATCAGTGCATGGCATGGATTAATTTGGCTCTATGCAGTAGGGCTTGTAACACCGAGAGGTACAGACTAACCAGCAAGCTTATTGTGACCCAGAACTCATTGGAGTGTGTAAGGGACTACAATGGTCCTAAAAGCCCCCTTACTAAGATGTTAAGAAAAACAATAGTTTGCTTTCTTAAAACAGAAAGAATTTGCGATAATTCAGGTTGGAGTGAGCTTGAGATGTCTCCCAGTGCATCACTGCTGAATATATGCAAATTAATCATTCTACCCTTAGAAGCTAAACACACCTCCAGTGTAACAGTGTAAGAATGTCTGCAGTTTACATTTTCCAGTGAAATTTGTATTTGTCTCTTTTTGGTTATGGGAATAAAAAGTATCCTATACTTTATTCCAGGTAATGTACTATGTGTGTGGCAAATTTCATTCAAATCTGTTCAGCCGTTTTTGCGTGATCAAGTAACAAACATCCGAACGTTCCCATTTATTATATTAGTAGGATAAACACACGATGTACCTGCAAATGAATATTACATACTTACCTCAATGTCAGTTACCCTCAGATGTTCACCATTTTCTTCCAACAATAATTCCTTTCCAGTTCTGAGAAGATTTTGTCAGACTTGAAAGTATCTGTTGCTGTCAGTTATTTTTCAGTTTCTGTCAGTTATAGGTAAAATGACAACTGAAGTTCAAGGTTTTTCCATATGGCTCAAGTGGGTGATATTACAGTTTAGCAGTGTGCTGGCCCAGAAGCTTTTATAGGGTCATTGCCATTTTTAAAATTGAGGATGGATAATTTAATCGATCCCAGTGAACAAATAGGATGCAGGAGAGGAGAAAGAGATTGATGAGTAGACTGCACAGGAGGCAAGTATGACCTGTGTATGTTTATTTTGACTTTTAATTTTCAGTTCAGGTTCAGTTCAGGTTTGCTTTAAAGCAGGATTGTCACCATAAAAATCAAATTTCAACAGCAACAGGTCTGAGTGTATTAAGTGATAAAGATGCTAATCCTCCATTCAAAACTTTTAAAACTTTGTTCTGCTGTTATGGTTTGGAATTATCACATACCTTAGGTGCACTGGCCCTTTAATAGTCAGTGCCAAACAGTTGCATGCTGGGGGGGTTATCTATAACATATTTATATTATCCTCCTCCCTTTAGTTCCCCCTCCTTCTAATGACATAAGACAATGCACTTCCTAGTATAGACCTCAGTGGTAGTGTCTGAAGACTCTGAGAGGAGAGAGGGTAACAAATACACAATTAGCAAGAGGAGAAAAAAAGTGAGGGAGGAAATGATGTCAGGAGGTCAAAGGTAACAAAGATGGAAACTGCCTAGAAAAGGATCCTCTGCTTTTCCTTTATAAAATTCACAGGAATCATAATGTGGACAGTGCAATGCATCTGCTTTGTAAGTAGAACTAGTATTTATCTACTTATATATGTGTTTTTTATTTCTAGGTTAGCATGAGTGTAACTTGTTCTTTAAGAAAAAGTTTGTCTTAGCATTCGTATCTATTGGAAAATACCAACAGCACTTACAGGATAACTTTAAATTCCCCCTTTGGGCACATCTAAAGACCGTTGAAGCACACAAGCTTCTACCACAATAAGGTGATGATATCATGGCAACACAGAGCCATTGATATTCCAACATGGTATTTAAAAAAAATAGTACAATGACATTCGAGGTCACAAAGTTGTGCCGTTTCTTTTCTGTAGTCTAGACTAAGTTTTTTTGTTCCATGTAGAAAAGTAAAAGAAGATCACCTTGCAGCATATCCTTCTCGAGGACATCAACAAATACATTGATGATATTTTATTCCAGACATCCTTCTTGTGCCAATTACACTTCAAAAGGATATAAAGAAACAAAAGAAAAGGGGCTTTTGAGATGCCTCTCACATGCAACCAAGGAATCAACCGCAGAAGTTTGTAATTAGGAGTAAAAAGGAGGTATGGAAGATAACAGACGCCGGGAAGATCTTCACAATGCTATCTGAACCGCTGCAGATAATTTTTCATTCTCTGGTTTCCTCCGGTCTTAGCAAGTACGAGTATCTCAATACTTGCCTGAAATCGAGATCTGACTATAATAATGTTACGTGTCTTTATTGCCAACACAATAATGCCCAGTGACATGCATTTTAATGATGAAACGCGTAGCCACCATAAAAGTACATAATGAAAATCATATAGGTATAATATTATAGAATGACAATGCATTGTATTGTTTTCCCGATGTTATTAAATGCAATTCCCATTTGACAAGGGATGTGATGGAATTGAAAAAAAAAAAAATACCGGTATATACAGAAAAGTCCCGAGACAAAGGATTATACAGGAAGTGTCCTTGAAAGTGTTCATACTATGCCATGCTATTTTATTATCTCTTATACATAAATGTCAATCTGAAAAGGAATGAGTGCTTCACAGCTTATATGAAAGATCTTTTTTTAACTACTGTAGGACCAGAAGCATCTGAAAAAGATAGACAGAATTTGACACATTGATGACATTGCAGCTGGAGTGAGTCCAGATTTCTTATGCAGGAACTGTCTTACTTTTTAACCCTATCCTTACCATTATTCTCTGGTTAAAACCTCCTAACGTCCAGCTAGCGCCAGTTGGCGTGAACAAGGCGGCTCCCCCAGGACCGCCTAACGCCAATTGGCATCAAGTCCTGGGGGCGGAGTTTGCAGGGGATCGCGCGCGCATCCCCGCTTGAATGATGGAGCTCCGTTCCATCATCAGTCTCCCAGCAGCAGTCGCCGCTAGGAGACTGTTAAACGGCAAAACCGCCATCTATTTACACTGTACAGCGCTGCGATCTATGTCAGTGCTGTAAGGGGGACGGCCGTGACGCACGGCTGTCCCCCTGGGAGACTCTGAGAGTGATCAGCTCTCATAGGCTAATGTCTATTGTGACAAATTTATAAAAAAAAAAAAACAAACAAGAAGAAATAAATTTACATAAAAAATAAATAGATTGCAGCAGCGATCAGAGCCCACCAACAGAAAGCTCTGTTGGTGTGCTGTAAAGGGAGGGGGGGGGGGGGGCAGGGAGTCACTCGTGTGCTAATATGTAGTGCTATTAAAGCTGCAAAGCACCATTTTGTAAAACATAGCCTGGTTACTAGGGGGGTTTAAGCCTACCTTAAGGGGTTAAGGACCACAGATTTTTTGGTTAAGAAATGGGACTCGCCGACGTCATGCCACACAGACTAGTTTGCTCCACTGTTTCTTTGCTGCAGCCCCCTTGCTCTGCTGTAAGATTGACAGCAGAGCTCAGTGAGCTGATCAGGAGCTGATTTCATTAGCTCCTGGCCCTGTGATCACTGTGAGCCAATCACAGCAATTCACAGGATCAGGAACCAATAAAAAATTGGCTCCTGTCTGGCTCACGGAGCTCTGTTGTCATACCGACAGCAGAGCAAGTGGGCCACAAGTACAGGAGAGCAGCACGATTGGTGGCAGCAGTGGTTGCGTGTGATGCAGTAATTAAAATCTACATCCTGGCAGGGAGAACAGTTCCCAAACATGGCGTACATTTCAATTACCAAGGTCTGTAAGGATAGCTGACCTGAACACAAATATGTTAACTAAGCACAGAGGTATGTATTGCAGGTAAAAAAAATCTCATTCTCTGTGCATTATCTGTTCCCCTTCATGCTCCCCTAGGTTCCTATTTCCCTGGCCCCAAAAAAATTGACTTTAGAAGAAAGTCAAACTTTGAAAGAAGAGGAGGGTGTGTGTTCGACCGTCAAGGGATTGGTGGCTTGTGTGTTAGACCATCAAGGGATGGGTGGCTCGTGTGTTAGACCGTCAAGGGATGTGTGACTTGTGTGTTAGACCGTCAAGGGATGTGTGGCTTGTGTGTTCGACCGTCAAGGGATGGGTGGCTTGTGTGTTAGACCATCAAAGGATGGATGGCTTGTGTGTTACACCATCAAGGGATTGGTGGCTTGTGTATTAGACCATCAAGGGATGGGTGGCTTGTGTGTTAGACCATCAAAGGATGGATGGCTTGTGTGTTACACCATCAAGGAAAGGGTGGCTTGTGTGCTAGACCATCAAGGGATGGGTGGCTTGTGTGTTAGATCATCAAGGGATGGGTGGCTTGTGTGTTAGATCATCAAGGGATGAGTGGCTTGTGTGTTAGACCACCAAAGGATGGATGGCTTGTGTGTTAGACCATCAAAGGATGGATGGCTTGTGTGTTACACCATCAAGGGATTGGTGGCTTGTGTATTAGACCATCAAGGGATGGGTGACTTGTGTGTTAGACCATCAAAGGATGGATGGCTTGTGTGTTACACCATCAAAGGATGGATGGCTTGTGTGTTACACCATCAAGGGATTGGTGGCTTGTGTATTAGACCATCAAGGGATGGGTGACTTGTGTGTTAGACCATCAAAGGATGGATGGCTTGTGTGTTACACCATCAAGGAAAGGGTGGCTTGTGTGCTAGACCATCAAAGGATGGGTGGCGTGTGTGTTAGACCATCGAAGGATGGATGGCTTGTGTGTTACACCACCAAGGGATTGGTGGCTTGTGTGTTAGACCATCAAGGGATGGGTGGCTTGTGTGTTAGATCATCAAGGGATGGGTGACTTGTGTGTTACACCATCAAGGAAAGGGTGGCTTGTGTGCTAGACCATCAAAGGATGAGTGGCTTGTGTGTTAGACCATCAAAGGATGGATGGCTTGTGTGTTACACCATCAAGGGATTGGTGGCTTGTGTATTAGACCATCAAGGGATATGTGGCTTGTGTGTTACACCATCAAGGAAAGGGTGGCTTGTGTGCTAGACCATCAAAGGATGGGTGGCTTGTGTGTTAGACCATCAAAGGATGGGTAGCTTGTGTGTTACACCATCAAGGGATGGGTGACTTGTGTGTTACACCATCAAGGGATGGGTGGCTTGTGTGTTAGATCATCAAGGGATGGGAGGCTTGTGTGTTACACCATCAAGGGATGGGTGGCTTGTGTGTTACACCATCAAGGGATGGGTGGCTTGTGTGTTAGACCATCAAGGGATGGGTGGCTTGTGTGTTAGATCATCAAGGGATGGGTGGCTTGTGTGTTAGACCATCAAAGGATGGATGGCTTGTGTGTTACACCATCAAAGGATGGATGTTTTGTGTCTTACACCATCAAGGGATTGGTGGCTTGTGTGTTAGACCATCAAGGGATGGGTGGCTTGTGTGTTAAACCATCAAGGAAAGGGTGGCTTGTGTGCTAGACCATCAAAGGATGAGTGGCTTGTGTGTTAGACCATCAAAGGATGGATGGCTTGTGTGTTACACCATCAAGGGATTGGTGGCTTGTGTATTAGACCATCAAGGGATGGGTGGCTTGTGTGTTAGACCATCAAAGGATGGATGGCTTGTGTGTTACACCATCAAGGAAAGGGTGGCTTGTGTGCTAGACCATCAAAGGATGGGTGGCTTGTGTGTTAGACCATCAAAGGATGGATGGCTTGTGTGTTACACCATCAAGGGATTGGTGGTGTGTGTATTAGACCATCAAGGGATGGGTGGCTTGTGTGTTAGATGATCAAGGGATGGGTGGCTTGTGTGTTACAACATCAAGGAAAGGGTGGCTTGTGTGCTAGACCATCATAGGATGAGTGACTTGTGTGTTAGACCATCAAAGGATGGATGGCTTGTGTGTTACACCATCAAGAGATTGGTGGCTTGTGTATTAGACCATCAAGGGATGGGTGGCTTGTGTGTTACACCATCAAGGAAAGGGTGGCTTGTGTGCTAGACCATCAAAGGATGGGTAGCTTGTGTGCTACACCATCAAGGGATGGGTGACTTGTGTGTTACACCATCAAGGGATGGGTGGCTTGTGTGTTACACCATCAAGGGATGGGTGGCTTGTGTGTTAGATCATCAAGGGATGGGTGGCTTGTGTGTTACACCATCAAGGGATGGGTGGCTTGTGTGTTACACCATCAAGGGATGGGTGGCTTGTGTGTTACACCATCAAGGGATGGGTGGCTTGTGTGTTAGATCATCAAGGGATGGGTGGCTTGTGTGTTAGACCACACAAGCCACCCAATGTTACAGATTTACATATGTTAGAACTGTGCGTGCTTTAGTTACAAATTACAGCAGTGTATTTTTAGTCCTCCAGCTTGTTTGCTATCTGTACATTGCACCCATTACTGTCAGAAGAACTCACAGCTATAGGATTCATTCAGTTCAGATTTGCATAGGTTAGAACTGTGTGCTTAGTTACAGTTACAGCAAGGTACTTGTTGTCTTCCAGCTTGTTTCACAGCTGTACAATGTACCTAGTACTGTGAGAAGAACTGTCAACTATTGCATTCTTTTAGTGCTGTTGTGCTGGGTGACTTAGGTAGAAGTGTGTGTACAATTTTGGTAGGCACTGTACTAATGCAGTGTCACAGTGACCCTTAACTAGCTGTATTGTACTACCAACATAGAAAACTTTCATTCTCAGGTGTTGTTGTATACTGTTTTAGCCTGTATGTACTTCCTGTACAAGCCCATCAAAGCAGTTATGTTATACTGTGTCCATTGTTCACCCCAACACAAATTAGCTTAATTTCTTTCAAGTTTACATTTTCACTCCCGATGACTTACTTTTAGATGTTGCGGCTTTTAGTGTTCTACAGATTATCACCCCAAACATTACACCAATTTATTTACAATGTTTCAGAGCCACTTAGGGGACCCTTTCTCAAGGTAATAGTAGCACCTTGGTTCCAGAAAGCACTGATATCTCAGGCAGGGCCAGATTTCTGTAAAGGCTGCAAAGGCTGGGCCTTGTGCGGGTGTTGATCAATAGTGATGTTGGCGAACACTTCGCCAGCGAATAGCTATGGGCAGCCTGACCCCTGTACTACTTCCGGGTCGCAATGACGCAGTAGTACGCATGCCCTGGTGATGTCACGCTCATGTGCAGAGCGTGCCCGGCCAAAGGCGCACAATCAAGGTCGCGCACAGCCGGGCCAGGAAATGTGTACTAATGAATTCATCCAGGCCAGGGCATGCGTACTACTTTGGGACATTGGGATCCGGAAGTAGTACAGGGGTCAGGCTGCCCATAGCTTTGCGGCGAGCAGTTCTGCGAACTGCTTGCTACATCTCTATTGATCAAGGGGTGGCTGGATATGGAAAAGGGGTTGCTGAATATGGAATAAAAAAAGGCTGCAAACAGAAGAGAGAGGCTGCAAATGGGTAGCACCATATGGAAGACTAGAGGTGAAATGCTGCTCAAGAGGTTCACAAAAGAGAGGGTCTGCTTTGCATGGATGACACACACAGAATACGGGACTGAATATGGAATGGGAGGGGGCTTCTGAACATGGAAATGGAGTCACAAAAAAGCTTAAAATCTGGCCTTTATCTCAGGTGATGTGCATAGCACCTGAATCTGTTCATTTTTTGTTTTCCCTTTTACATACCCATGCCAATTTTTACATTTTTCCACAGGTCCAATTCAGCATTTTGCAATTTTTTTCTGGTTTCGTCCCTTGATTTGCTTTTCATGATTTTGTGTTTTCTTTCTTTGAGCGTTTGTATGCAATTTTTTAGATTGCCAATGTGCAATATATCTCTGCATACCAATCAAGTTAATTTACATGAGAATGTATCCAATTAACATCAAACTCAAATGCAATTTTCTAAAATCAGATGCAATTTTCTAAAAACAGATGCAATTTTTGTTTGATGACATTGACCTATAATAAATCTAAATCACGCAACCTACCCATAAATCAAAAACAACACTGCAGCACAATTTAAGGCCTCTTGCACACTGCACACGATTCAGATTCAGATTCCGCTTTTTAATCAGTTTTTACATCCAATTCAGATTCTGATTTGCAGTTTGCTCCTTGCACACTGCAAATCGGAATCTGAATCGGATGTAAAAACTGATTAAAAAGCGGAATCTGAATCGGAATCGCGTGCAGTATGCAAGAGGCCTAAAACGGCAAAAAAAAAAAAATTCATGAAAAGTAAGAATACCACAAGTCCTATGCAATACCACTAAAATACTTTAGATATCACGGATGCTTTTTCCGGTTCTGCAGAAATGCAATTTCCGAATTTCCAATTGGAAATTGCATTTCCGCATCGGAATTCGGAAACTAGTAATACAAGTGCGGTAGGCGGATTTTTGCGGAAATCACAGAAATTTCCACAGAAAGTTCTGTCGACATTTTAACATTGATTTTCTCAAAAACTACAAGGTCTTTTTGAGAAAAAAAATTCCCTCTTATTCCTACTCTTCTGCTTATCTTACCCTGAAAATTTGGTGTTTCTAGCACCGATGGGGGCTTTGCTGTTAACCGCTAAAGTCAGCGGCCATTGACTGTAATGTAATGTGGAAAATCCACACTACCGATATGCGGTATGTCGCCGACTTTAGAGGTTAATAGCAAAGCCCCCGTAGGTGCTAGAAACACAAATTCATGGTATGTTAAGCAGGAGTGGGAACAAGAAGGAAATAGGATTGTGGAAATCGGTAGCGGAAAGCAGAATCGGTAGCGGTAATCATCAATGGCGGAAAGCGGATATTCCGGGATTGCATTTCCAAATTTTGCAGGGATGGCATTTCCGACATCCCTTTATTACAAGTTGCACATGATGCAAGGGAATTCTGGTAAGTGTAGGCCTAACTGTATTTCTAGCAGTGACAATTATGTTTATTAAAATGGGATGGGACTTTTGCTTTTATAGCCTGTTATTTTGAAAATTGCATAACTACATATCTGATTACTGTGTCCTAACAAAACCTTGCATTGGGTATTTTTTTTCTTTTGCTGCTTTTTTTCTTTATTCTTTACCTCCTCTGTTTTTCTTAATTGGCTTCTACTGCTCTTTGAAACATATAAATTTTTCCTGCGGTCTAAAAGCTGGATATACCAACCAGATCAAATTTTCAACTCCAGTGAGTTCCTCAACACATGAAAGGTTTAAAGCTTCAATTCTCTTGTTCTACCCCCTATTGATTGCTAGATGCAAAGCGATTGTGCATTCGGGATTTCCTGTAAGCTGTGTCTGACTAGAGTGGAAGAAACAATGCTAAATAATTCAGTGTGCAGCACAAAAGTCTCCGCAAAAGGTGTTTTCAAAAATTTTGGCTGTGGCAAAAAAAATTATTAGATTATTATTATTATTAGATTATTTAAAAAAATTGTAGATTTTTAAAAAAAATAATAATAATTCTCAATTATGTGATATATAAAGAGATTATATAAATTTGGCTGTGGCAAAAATAGAAAAATTGCCAGATGATTTCAGACTAAACTTTACATTTTGCATTGAAGCTTCTCCCTGCTGCCCCTAAACTCCCTGGCAGTGTTAAAGGACATCCGAGGTGAAAATAAACTAATGAGATAAACAATTGTATCTATCCTCTTTCTTTTAAAAAAAGACTTTTTTTGTCATCCCGTGGTTTTATTTTATATTGGAATCTATTTTTTAAGTTTTTACTGTTCCATGACCTGTTCTCAATGACACTTGCATTGAAGTATGTCAGAGTTAAAATCAAAGAACTATTGAGCTTTTTTATCTCTTTCCTGCTTTCAGAAGGCATTTTCTGCCAGGAAAGTGTTTTATGGCTACAATTCCTTATGACTATTATTATTTATATAGCGCCGACATATTACGCAGCGCTGTACAGTGTGTATATATATATATATATATATATATATATATATATATATATACACAGTTCTTGTCACGAACTGTCCCTCAAAGGAACTCACAATCTAATCCCTACCATTGTCATATGTCTATATTATTTAGTGTAAGTACTGTAGTCTAGGGCCAATTTAGGGGGAGCGAATTAACTTATCCGTATGTTTTTGGAATGTGGGAGGAAACCGGAGTGCCCGGAGGAAACCCACGCAGACACGGGGAGAACATACAAACTCTTTGCAGATAGTGCCCTGGCTGGGATTTGAACCAGGGACCCAGCGCTGCAAGGCGAGAGAGCTAACCACTACGCCACCGTGCTGACTATGGGTTACTCTATAGTCCGACCCAGTCACGACCCAGACAGAAACTGTCAGTTGCATACCTGATTTTCTTTCAGGAAGGGAACACAAAAAAGAAACACAGCCTAGTTATTTGTGTGCTTGGCACTGTACATACACATGTCTATCCCAGTTCTGCCTATTTGCCCGCTGTCCGGCTCAGTATATAATGATATCTATCTATCTATCTATTCATCTTTCTATATACAGATATATTTTTATATATTTCACACTGTATGAAATAAATGTTTAAAATGAATAAAATATAAAGTTATATACAACCAGTAAAATGGTAAAAAAAAAAAAGTTGCAGTAAGAGTAAAACTGTGCTTTTAGCTTCCTGTACCTTGTAGCTGTTGGTGTTCCTTTGCGCATTAATAATAATCATATCAGGCTTGAAAATACCATCTTCAAAAGGACATAAATATGAGAGGCAACGAAGTTCGTCTAAGGATAGAAATCAATTTTTTAACAAGGAAAAAAAGGCATGCTGCTTTGGAATGGCACTTAATTTTTTTTTGTCTTTCAACAATTTTCTCCTCTCTTAAAGTATACCTGAACTCTGGATGCCTTTTTCTCTCTTTTTTTTTTTTTATAAATAAAAGTGCTTGTTTTTCTCCTCTGAGCAGGAATGATAGTTTGTGTCTGTATTAGCCTTAATTTATGTCTAGTCAATTCTCATTCAGTTGACAGAAGTCACAGACTCCCTGCACTGATTGTTCCTTTGTAAACAGCATGGTATGGTACAGTTGCAACCCCCCTGCATATGCTGCAGTGCCAGCGTCTGGCTCTTTATCTTCTACTCATCTAAACAGCATGGGCACAAGCCAGATCTACCCATGATGCCAATTGAGGCGACTTCTCAGGCGGCAGAAGTCTGGGGGCAGCACCAGAGCCGGGACAAGGTCCTCCAGCACCCAAGGCCCAAGGGACAAGGTCCTCCAGCACCAAAGTGCGCCCCTCTATCCCCCCACCCCAGCCGTCACACATTGATTGCTATTACTAAAAGGCACCCCAGGGCCCTCAACACCCTAATCTCTAGTTATCTGGCTTGCTGTCATTGCCATGTATCCCCTTTTCTTATTTCTCTCTGCTTCAAACACAATTAGGAATGACAGCTGAATGAATTCTGCGCCCCCTCCTACACTGCGCCCTGAGGCTGGAGCCTCTCCAGCCTATGCCTCGGCCCGGCCCTGGGCAGCACCAGGCAGAAACAGGAAGTGAAAAGAGGCCTGGTCAACCTATGCTGGGGGCAACTGTACCTGGCTAACCTATAATGGGAGCAACTGTACTACCTATACTGGGGGCACCTATACCTGGCTAACTACCTATACTGAGGTAGAGTTGGGCCGAACCTCCGATTTTAGGTTCGCGACGGACTCGCGAACTTCCGCGGAAGGTTCGGTTCGCGTTAAAGTTCGCGAACCGCAATAGACTTCAATGGGGATGCGAACTTTGAAAAAAAAAATTTATGCTGGCCACAAAAGTGATGGAAAAGATGTTTCAAGGGGTCTAACACCTGGAGGGGGGCATGGCGGAGTGGGATACACGCCAAAAGTCCCCGGGAAAAATCTGGATTTGACGCAAAGCAGCGTTTTAAGGGCAGAAATCATATTGAATGCTAAATGACAGGCCTAAAGTGCTTTAAAACATCTTGCATGTGTATACATCAATCAGGTAGTGTAATTAAGGTACTGCTTCACACTGACACACCAAACTATTCACTGAACAGAACAGGTATGCAGTGGCGGGTTCACTGAACAGAACAGGTATACAGTGGCGGGTTCACTGAACAGAACAGGTATGCAGTGGCGGGTTCACTGAACAGAACAGGTATACAGTGGCGGGTTCACTGAACAGTACAGGTATGCAGTGGCAGGTTCACTGAACAGGTATGCAGTGGTGGGTTCACAGTACAGGTATGCAGTGGTGGGTTCACAGAACAGGTATGCAGTGGTGGGTTCACAGTACAGGTATGCAGTGGTGGGTTCACAGAACAGGTACGCAGTGGTGGGTTCACAGAACAGGTATGCAGTGGTGGGTTCACAGAACAGGTATGCAGTGGTGGGTTCACAGAACAGGTATGCAGTGGCGGGTTCACTGAACAGGTATGCAGTGGTGGGTTCACAGAACAGGTATGCAGTGGTGGGTTCACTGAACAGGTATGCAGTGGTGGGTTCACAGTACAGGTATGCAGTGGTGGGTTCACAGAACAGGTATGCAGTGGTGGGTTCACAGAACAGGTATGCAGTGGTGGGTTCACAGAACAGGTATGCAGTGGCGGGTTCACTGAACAGGTATGCAGTGGCGGGTTCACTGAACAGGTATGCAGTGGTGGGTTCACAGAACAGGTATGCAGTGGTGGGTTCACAGAACAGGTATGCAGTGGTGGGTTCACTGAACAGGTATGCAGTGGTGGGTTCACAGTACAGGTATGCAGTGGTGGGTTCACAGAACAGGTATGCAGTGGTGGGTTCACAGAACAGGTATGCAGTGGTGGGTTCACAGAACAGGTATGCAGCCAGGGACAAGCTAAGCCTAACTAATCTTTCCCTATGAGAGAGAGTGTGCAGCAGCTCGCCCTACTCTCACTAATGCAGGCACACGAGTGACCGTAATGGTCGCCGCTGCCTGCCTTTTAGTAGGGGGGGAGTGGCTCCAGGGGCTAGTGTAGCCTAATTGGCTACACTGGGCCTGCTGACTGTGATGTAGAGGGTCAAAGTTGACCCTCCATGGTGCATTATGGGGCGAACCGAACTTCCGCAAAGGTTCGCCTGCGGGACGCGAACGCGAACCACGGAAGTTCGCAGGCAAACTGTTCGGCCCAACTCTATACTGAGGGTGTTTTTGAGTGGCTCTCCGAAGCTATAACGTGGCGTGCAAATTGTCGGGTGCTGTGCGATCTTTCCAATTCAGGAAGGGCGGAGGGCACATCATGACAAGTTTGCCTCAGGCAGCAAAAAGTCTAGAACATGCATGGGCATAGCTAACGGCAGAGTTGTCTGTGCAGCTTTAGGAGGCCCCCGGGCTGAGAATGGCCCCAACTTCTTGCCATCTTTCTGTCTGACACAGGGCCGTTTTTAGACATAGACAAACCAGGCTGATGGTAGGGGGAGGGGCATTTGTTTGAGAGTGCACCAAGGAGCTATTCTTAGCAGACTGTGCGTTTTGAAATTCTTATACACAACTACAGTGGTTCCGTTAAAACAGGGATGAAGGGTAATTTTAACACTTATGGTAAATGGGCTTTATGGATTAACATAGCAAGGAATGCCTTAATAGTATAACAATAAATAGCAGATACTGTCTACGGGCAAATTAAAGGAATACTGTAGAGGGGTCGGGGGAAAATGAGTTGAACTTACCCGATCAAGCCACTTACCGATGCTCCGGCCCCGCCTCCAGTTCACTTCTGGAATTTCAGACTTTAAAGTCTGAAAACCACTGCGCCTGCGTTGCCATGTCCTCACTCCCGCTGCCCAGTATGGTCTGTGCCTGTGCAGTACACTCCTGGTGACATCAGCGGTAGCGAGGACATGGAAACGCAGGTACAGTAGTTTTCAGACTTTAAAGTCTGAAATTCCAGAAGTGACCCGAAGGCGGGGCCGGAGCATCGGTGAGTGGCTTCGCGGGTACAGGATGTCTGCGGGGGACCATTAGAAGCCACGGGTAAGTTCAACTCATTTTCCCCCGACCCCCCTACAGTATCCCTTTAAGCGATGATTGTTTTTATTTGGACTGTATTGATTTGTTGCATCACTTTTGGGTTTTCAGGACAATATTTTAATTTGTAAAGACCCAGGATTTCACACAAGCAGTATACATTTTTAAATAAAGTGGTTATGCTCCTCTCTTAACATTTATAGGAAAGATTTGTTATGTGAGTTGGGGAAGTTTGAGATACTTGGATGCTCACAGCAGTAGATGGAAGCTTCTTTATAGTTTAGAGGATTTCTATGTCTCGACACCAACTGCTGCTAGCTGAGGTCAATCTTCCTCCTTGCGGCCATGCTCCTAATTAGCGTGGCTGCACTGCACATGCACGAGTATGATCTGGACCCGCACAGTAGCTTGAGGCTGCTCATGCATGGAGGCAGGGCTGGATTTACAACTCCGAGGTCTGTAGGCACAGACGTCTCAGTGCCGTAAACTCCGCCCCTGAAAACAGGCCACACCCCTAAGTAAAAATATTCTGAACTTTAATTCCTGCCTTATGTCACTAACTGTCCTTAGAATCTTACACTCTAATCACTGTCTCCTATCATCCCTAGTGACATGAGACAAGGATTAGGGTGTATGTGCCTGAGGTGAGTGATATGAGGCAGGGAATAGACTGTAAGATACTGAGGTCAGTGATCTGAGGAGGAGGGACCGCCTCTCCCACATAAGGCGCCTGTAGGCCTTACATGAGGAAAAGTCCTTACGCTACTATGCAGCCATGGACTGTACACAGGAATGCACAGTATGATACCATTTGTAAACAAATGGAAGCTTGAACACTATCCGATAAACTCTAACAGGATATGCTTAGAGGACCTCAGTGCTACGCTGACAAGACACAGAAGACACAGAACATTTACATTGCGCTTTTATCCTGGCAGACTCAAAGTGCCAGAGCTGCAGCCATTAGGATGCACTCTATGGGCTCTATAGGTAGTAGCAGTGGTATTGAGTATTGCCCAAGGTCTCCTCGCTGAATAGGTGTTAGCATACTGAACAGAAAGAACCAAGATTCAAACCCTGATCTCATGTGTCAGCGGCAGAGCCCTTAACCTGTACACTATTCAACCTCAAATTGGTGGGGTCGAAGATAATGGGATAGGCTTTGGACCATCCACAGGTTTCCCTCCTTATAGGTAAGTATTTAAAGTGAAAGTAATGTAGTCATTTTAAAGGGTTAAGTTAAAAAAAAAAGTTTAACTTACCTGGGGCTTCTTGCAGCCTCCTGCAGTCATCCTGTGCCTGCGCTATCCTTCCGAGACCCTCCAGTCAGCACTGGCGACCCCTTGAAAACTCGCCAGTCGCAGGCTACTGCGCATACGCAGCCCTGAGCTGCGCTTACTCTAATCATGCTCATTTTCCCATACTGTGCATGCCCAGAATACTGCCCTGCACAGGGACACAATGAGGAGGCACATTGCTGGCCAGCTTTGCTGGGGTCGCCACTGCTGGCTGGAGGGATACCGAAGGACAGCGTGGGCCCAAGATGACTGCAGGGGGCTGCAGGAAGAGCCAGGTAAGTTGAACTGATTTTTTTCTTAACTTAAAGAGGTTCTCTGGTATGTTTAAAAAGCTAAACTGACACTTACCTGTGGCTTCTATCGCCCCTCTGCAGTTGTAATGTCCCGCGCCATCCTCCTCTGATGCTCCATTCACCGCCGCCGGTAACCTGCTAATTATTCGTCAACGGGAGCTTACTTCACAGGCGCAGTACAAGAAAACTTTGTACTGCGCCTCCATAGTAAGCTATTGATGATGTGCATGGGAGCGAGCACACGTGCGGGCATGGCTGTGCCGCCGCAGTTCTATTTGTCTAGTTGGACGAATAATTAGCAGGTTACTGGCGGCAGGGAATGGAGCATTGGAGGAGGACGGCGTGGGACATTACCGCTGCACGGGGCCGATAGAAGCCCCAGGTAAGTGTCAGTTTTAGCTTTTGTAAACATACCAGAGAAGCCCTTTAAGATTTTTTTTTTTACTTACCTATGGCTTTTTCCTGCCTCCTGTAGTCCTCCTAGTCTCTTGATGTTGTTTTACTCTTTATTTTAGTCAGCAGTTGTCCCCTTTGAAAGCTTCATACATAGCCCCTGCCCACGTGCCTTCTCGATTGTGCTCCCATGGCTGGGAGTGTTCTGTGACTGTGCAGTTCATAAAAATTGCAACTGGAACTGCACATGCTCGGAATGCTCCCGGCTATGTGTGCGTAATCATTTTCAGTAGCCCACAACTAGCCCAGTCGCCCAGCTTTCAGAGAGGCACAGCAGCTGAATGGAATAAAAAAAATGATGGTGAGGGGACAGAAGGTCTACAGGGGGCTGGAAGAAGCCCCAGGTAAGTTAAACTGTTCGCATTACTTTCAATTTAGGTACCCTTTAACTGTTAAAAAGAAATGCATCTCAGAGGTTGTAGAAGAACTTCATTATTGGAGGAAGAATCAGACTTGAGTTGATAAAATCCAGGTGGTGTCCTGAACCTTCTTTTGCTTTGGGGACTTTGGGCTTTTTCGTGGATACTGGTCAGTTAGGTTGACTCCCTGGTGACAATTTATTGTATTACATCAGTCCTTATCTGTCTGAAATTTCTGTGGTCAGGGTAAAAAGACTTTACTAAACTTTAAAATATAAAAAGAAGGGGTAAAACTGAAGGGTTTTTTTTTTCAGATACATTATTGGCATGCTTTTTTTATGTACACCATCAGGCCTCTGAACCAGTGCACAGGGTTAAACATTGTCCTAGAGGTAGGGCAGAGGGCGTGGCCATCATTACTAAACCTTCTTCCTACAATTGTATTCCTGCAAAATGGTCAAAGTAAACACATTTTTTTGGCTGTGCAAATTTGCAAACAAATGTGCAAAATCTCTCATTTTAACATGAAAATTTGCAAAAAAATCACAAACGTATCACAAAAATTGATGATTTGCAAAAGCATTTTTGCTCACAAGTCAGTCATTTAAAAGCAATGTCAAATTTGACTTTCGAGCAAAATCTTCATACAAATTGCAACTGCGCATTATTTTTTTTTAACTTGATGTAAAAAGAATATCTGCATTTTCGCTGCTCACCCTATTATACAAAACTCTAAGTAAGTTGTCACCTCCATACATGTTCTCATGAATCCCAAGACATCCCACCTGGAAATCTTCAAACATACTGTCAAAACACACCTTTCATATAATTCTGCTTCATCTCAAGGCCCTGGCCTTTCCAGAAACATGGCCCTGCTCAAACCAGACATCAGCCTATGTATGTATTTGTACTTCTATTGCTGGAAGTCCTGATCGTACAGAGTTTTGAACTTCTCTCATGTATCTATGCTCCACACTATTTGCTTTGTACAGGGTGGGCCATTTATATGGATACACCTTATCTATGGATACACCCCATATACCACACCATACCATCAATTTTTTTGTTCCAATTGTCTTGGAGGGATCTATCCAATGTGGGTTAGTGTCAGACCAATAGCGGTGGTTTTGTTTGTTAACGTCACTATTCACATAAAATGGTGTATCCATATAAATGGCCCATCCTGTCCTATGTAGGGAAGATGTTGGTGCTATATTAATAAATACATGATAATAGTGTAATATCTGCACAGGCACCTCTCTTACTCTGTACCTTTGTAAAGCTCTGGCAACTATTACCTGCTCACAGTAGAATTTTTGGGGCCAACTGTTCTGTTTCTGCCTGACTCAGGAATCCTCCTGCTTCTCCGCTGCCTTCCTCCTCTCTACATGACAGTGCATGAAGCTCAGCCAAGCTGGGCGTGTATCGCTCTCACGGGGCTGCTGGCAGATTGTCAGCCAAAATCATCACAAATGATTGTTTTGGCCAAAACATTAAATTCCACATGGAGCTTTTGCTGGAATTTCTTATCGTTCAAGTTCCATCGTTGTTGGAGACCTATAATGTGAGAAATGCACAGGATGTCTTTATTTACAACATTTTCCTGTTTATTTTATAACATCCAGTTCCCCGGCTGTCATGCTGGCCTTTTGGCTGCATTCATCTCTGAGTCACACACCTACATCAAGCACTCAGCCAGTGCTAATATGCATACTTGCTCTGGGTCAGTGATTCAGAAAAGATAATAGGCAGAAGATGAGAACATCAGCCAGGCAAATAGCAGTTCCAAATTCCCCTCTCTTAGGGGGCGATTCATTAAAGGTATCTATTGTCTTTAGCACCTGCTTTACCTCCGATTTTAATGTCATTGTTGACTTCATTTCAACTCATTATTCAGTAAGGTTAAAGTGAACCTGTAAGTAGAAAAATAGTCAAAGCTAAATACTTAACTCTATAAAGGAAAGCCTTTGGATGGTCCAGCGTCTTCCCCATCATCAGCGTTGATTGCAAATTTTCGACAATGTCATTTTCAAATTTGGACATTTTTTGCAAAAATACGATGTATTTATGAAATATGGCGAAAATTCACAAAAACTCAATATTTTTGCTATGAAAGCCAACAAAAAAAAAAATCACAAATTTTATTACAAAATGATTTTGATGGCATTTTCGTTGTAAAGTTGAATTTCACATCATTTTCATAAAAAATTAAATGTGAAAAGTATATCGGCATTTTCGCTCATCACTTAGGTAAAATAGTGGCCAATGCACTGGTTAAGGGCTCTGCCTCTGATGCAGGAGATCCGGGTTTGAATCTCAGCTCTTCCTGTTCAGTAAGCCAGCATCTATTCAGTAACGAGACCTTGGGCAAAACTTCCTAACACTGCTACAACCTATAAAGTGCACCCTAGTGGCTGCAGCTCTGGCACTTTGCGTCTGCCAGGGTAAAAGCACAATATAAGTTCTGTGTCTTGTCACTGTAGCACTGGGACCCTCTAAGCCTATCCAGCTAGAGCTTATCGGATAGCAGTCACTCTTGTAGCTTCAAGCGATGTAATACTGTGCATTCCCGAGTACAGTCCGTGACTGCATAGTAGCAAGAAGCGGCTCATGTAATGCTGAGAATACACAGGTCAATTCTGCGCCCGATCGTTTTGCCCGCTCAGTTCTCTTCCACTCATTTTTCTTATCTTTTTTTCAATTCACTTCAATAAGAAATTGAGTGGCAAAATGATCGAACGGTGATCGCACATGTCGGAAATTATCTATCGAGCCATTTTAATGGTTCAAAATCCAGCTGTGTATTCCCAGCATAAGGCCTTTTCCTCCATGCATGAGCAGCCTCAAGCTACTGTGTGGGCCCAGATCATACTCATGCATGTGCAATGCAGCCACGCCCATCCATGGGAGCACGGTCACAAAGAGGAAGAGTTCCCCCAGCCAGCAGCAGTTGGGTCAAGACATAGAAACTAAAAACATATTTCCTTCTACTGGGGTGAGCATCCAACTAGCTCAAACCACTTTATAAAAAAAATGTATACTGACTGGGTCTTTACAGGTTGGAGTATTGTCCTGGAAATCCAGAAGAGATGCAACAAATCAATACAGTCCAAATAAAAACAATTACAGCTTAATTTTTTCATGATCAGTACCTGCTATTTATTGTTATGTTATTCAGACTTTCTTTGCTATGTTAATATGTAGTGCCCATGTGCCCATGTAAGTACTAAAATTACTAATCATCCCTGCTTTAATGGAACCAGCAGCTGTGTAAGAATTCCAGAGGCACAGTCTGCTAAGAATAGCTCCTGGTGCCGTCTCAAGCAACTGTCCGCCACCCCCCCCCCCCCCCCCAGACATTGTATTTGGTCAAAGTAAACTATTTTTTTTATTTTTTTCAGATTCAAAAATTTGCAAAAGCTGCAGAAAATCCCGACTTTTAACGTGAAAATTCACAAAAAATTGGAAAACCATGAAATGTATTACAAAATAATTTCTAAAGGCGTTTTAGCTCGAAAGTCAAATTTTTGATTATTTTTGCTTAAATGAATGCAAATAGAATATCTGCATTTGCACTCATCGCTGCCCAAAGGATCCAGTCTAAACTCACCCTATCATACAAAGCACTATGTAAGTTGCCACCTCCAAACATTTAATTCCTCATTAGTTTCAAGATACTATCCTGCTTGGAAACCTTTACATGTACATTAAAACACACCTTTTTTAGACAAGCCTATACTTTGCTGTAGGCAGGGCCGGCCCTAGACTTTTAATTAGAAAAAATCGCCGACCCCCCACCCCAGCCGTGGGTGGGGGTGGGGGGCGTGCTGGAGGGGTAGCTGACAGAACGGGGGTATTGGGCCTAGCGGTGGGGAGAGGGGTCGGACCCCCCCCCCTCCCTCGCCTGGGTCCCCCGATCTGAGCTCCTCCTCCAGCGTTAAGTAACCAGCGTGCATAAAGATGAAAAGGCAACGAGCGGGGGAATCACTCAGCTCTTCCGCGTTCCATCGTGCGCTCCACTTACAATACAGTGGGCGGCATTGCCGGAAGTGACGTCAGTGGAGCACACGATGGAACGCGGAAGAGCTGAGTGATTCCCCCGCTCGTTGCCTTTTCATCTTTATGCACGCTGGTTACTTAACGCTGGAGGAGGAGCTCAGATCGGGGGACCCAGGCCCAATACCCCACCGCTAGGCCCAATACCCCCTTTCTGTCAGCTACTCCTCCAGCTCGGCGGGCGGCACCCAGCATCCACAGACAGGCGGGTGCCGCCCCCCCAGCTCTGCCCCCTGAGGCAAATTTTTCACCCCGCCTCATGAGCGGGCCGGGCCTGGCTGTAGGGCCCAGTGGAGACTCTAACTCCAGTGTCTCTTTTTGTAGTCTCTTCACTCCACTACCCTGCTGTAAGTTACCATATGAATGTGTACCAGTATTGATGATGTCTCAAAAAACACATCAACTATGTATGTATCTGTACCTGTATTACTGGATAGTGTAAATGGATAGAATAGAGGCACCAATCAGATTGAATCTTGTTAAAACTGTTAAAAACAAGGGGAAGTAAAAACTTACCTCCCCATAGAAGAGTCAGCAAAATACTGTCATCAATATTCTTTTATTAAGTACTCCCCAAATTGTGATGCATTTCGTGAGTCTTAGCACACTTCCTCGGGCAGTGAAAACAGGAGCAGCTGCTGCTTATCTCAAAACTAGCATGAGCCTCCATGCTATATTGCTGGATGTCCTAATTGTGCAGAGTTTTGAACTTTCTTGTGTATCTATGTTCCCCAATATTTGCTTTGTACAGTGCAACAGAAGATGTTGGCTCTATATAAATAAATAATAATAGTCTGATGTCTGTACAAGCATCCCTCTTCCTCTGTACCTTTTAAAGCTCTGGCAACTATTAACTGCTCACAGTGGAATTTTTTTGGTCCAACTGTTCTGTTTCTGCCTGACACAGGAAGCCTCCTGCTTCTTCGCTGCCTTCCTCCTCTCTACATGACAGTGCATGAAGCTCAGCCAAGCTGGGCGTATATCGCTCTCACGGGGCTGCCGGCAGATTGTCAGCCAAAATCATCACAAATTATTGTTTTGCCCGAAACATTAATTTCCACATGAAGCTTTCATTGGAATTTGTTGTCGTTTAAGTTCCATCGTTGTTGGAGACCTATAATGTGAGAAATGCACAGGATGTCTTTATTTACAACATTTTCCTGTTTATTTTATAACATCCAGTTCCCCGGGTGTCATGCTGGCCTTTTGGCTGCATTCATCTCTGAGTCACACACCTACATCAAGCGCTCAGCCAGTGCTAATATGCATACTTGCTCTGGGTCAGTGATTCAGAAAAGATAATAGGCAGAAGATGAGAACATCAGCCAGGCAAATGGCAGTTCCAAATTCCCCTCTCTTAGGGGGCGATTCATTAAATGTATCTGTTGTCTTTAGCACCTGCTTTACCTCCGATTTTAATGCCGTTGCTGACTTCATTTCAACTCATTATTCGCTACTGTTAAAGGGAACTGTAAGTGACATGATGAGATAGACATGTTTATGTAAAGTGCCGAGCACACAAATAACTATGCTGTGTTCCTTTTTTTCTTTCTCTGCCTGAAAGAGTTAATATTCTACAACGCAACTGACAGTTTTTCTCCAGACGGGACCCAGTCAGACTACTGATTAGGATGACAGACCAAACTGTCCCTGGGCATTCAAAGATAATTCTTCTGGTCTCAAATTGCTAACAGCATGTAGTTGATCCTGTATAGCAGACTCCGCCCATAAACCAAGCAAGAAAATAGGACTAATTAGTGTATTACCCTTTAAAAACGTTTATTAGACCATAAACACAAAAGCATAAACACTAAACCTTTCACAATAAAAGTCCGGTTAAGGAAACATACAAAAGAACATGTGTGAGATTAATGACTAACTTGTCGTCCTCGCACGCTGAACCCTTGAAAACGCCGTTGTGTGGCGAAGCCAGTAGGAGACTGAAACATGAGGACAGAAGCCACATGTGGTTTGAGAGCACTGAGCAACATTGCTTTTCTGGGCAGCTTCATTTTGGACATCAAGAGCACCTGTCTTTTTCTTTTTCTGATAATAAGAAATTACAGCCATAAGATACTCTGCTCTAGGAAGCCCAGTTCTCTGCCAGGAGAGGATAGATAAGAAAAGGTCAATAGTTCATATATGTGAGTTCAGGGACAGACTGTTACATTCAGTTGAAACAAAACAATAAATCTATTTTTTAAGTGTTTTTAAAATAACATGAAAATGTGGGATAGCCAAAAGTCATTTTTAGGAGTGGGAGGATAGATACAATTGTTTGTCTCTTGACTTTATTTTCACTTAAAGAGCAACTCCAGTGAAAATAATGTAATAAAAAAGTGCTTCATTTTTACAATAATTATGTATAAATGATTTAGTCAGTGTTTGCCCATTGTAAAATCTTTTAAATCCCTGATTTACATTCTGATATTTATTACATGGTGACATTTTTACTGTTGGCAGGTGATGTAGCTGCTGCATGTTTTTTTGGCAGGTGGAAACAGCTGTAAACAGCTATTTCCCACAATGCAGCAAGGTTCCCAGACAGGAAACTGCCAGGAGTACGTACTCAAGAGTTTCTAGTGGGAAGGGTTTCACCACAATATCAGTCGTACAGCGCCCCCTGATGGTCTGTTTGTGAAAAGGAATAGATTTCTCATGTAAAAGGGGGTATCAGCTACTGATTGGGATGAAGTTTAATTCTTGGTCGGAGTTTCTCTTTAGGTATCACTTTAACAGTAAACCCTTAAGGAGAAAAAAAGTCAAAGTTTAAGAGAAACTTTAGCAAAAAGTGGGGGGTGGGGGAATCAATACATTGCAAAGTGAGAAGATAAAGAAAAGAAGAGAGATCAAGAAATTATTAACATTTGCTAAGTAATTTGTTTATATTGTTTGATCCACAAGCAGTCTGTACGTAATTATCTATACTACTGGCTGATATGCAAAAAAAAAATTAAAAAAAAAAATCAGCTGCCATTATCCATAACCACACAATAAAACAGGCTTAAAGGTGTTGTTTTTTTCATAGATACACATATGCACCGAGGGAGATAATGGATGCTTGGTAGTCAGAAAAAGCTGTTATTTCCCACAATGCAACAATGTCCAGACATCACACTGTGGGAGGGGTTTCACCACAATATCAGCCATATAGACCCCCCCCCCCCCCCCTGGACCAATGTCATAAAAGGTAAATATTTCTTGTGGGAAAGGGGGTATCAGCTACTGCTTGGGATGAGGTTCAATCCTTGGGTACAATTCCTCTTTAAAGTGAATGGGAACCGCATTTAAAAAATGCACCAAGCTTTGCATTTAAAAAAAAGAGACAGATACTCAGGGGCGTAACTAGGCCCCACCGGGCCCCCCTGCAAAATTTCAGAGCGCCCCCCCCCCTCCCTGGGGCCCGCTCGGGGCTGTGGTGTGGGAGCTGGAGGGGTGGCAGCATGAGGGGAAAGCCTTGGCCACAGTCGGCGGGGAGAGGGGAAGATCCCCCCCTCTCCCTCACCTCGGGGCTCTCCCCTCTGCGCTTCCCTCCAGCTAACGTTATACTGTGGGCAGCGGGCAGCGGCGGGCAGATACATACCTTCCTTGCGTTCCACCGCATAATCTTCGCTCTGGCGTCTGGCGTCACTTCCGGAAGTGACGTCACTTCCGGAAGTGACGTCATAGGCCAGAGCGAAGATTATGCGGTGGAACGCAAGGAAGGTATGTATCTGCCCGCCGCTGCCCGCTGTATAACGTTAGCTGGAGGGAAGCGCAGAGGGGACAGCCCCGAGGTGAGGGAGAGGGGGGAACTTCCCCTCTCCCCGCCGACTGTGGCCAAGGCTTTCCCCTCATGTTGCCACCCCTCCAGCTCCCACACCACGGCCCCGAGCGGGCCCCAGGGGGGGGCAGGCCCCCCCGCAGGCCCAGGTGCTGCAGGGCCTATCGGTACGCCAGTGCAGATACTTACCCAAGGAGAGGGATGGCTCTGGGTCCTATAGAGCCTTCCCGCTCCTCTCCTGGTCCCGTCAATCCGGTGCTGGCTCACCCGGTAGCAGTATTTGACTAAATTAGTCAAATGCTGCTTTACCCAGCCGAAGGAGGCTTCAGAAGTCTTCAGGGAGCCCGAGTGCTGCACCTGCGCAAGCACGCTCTCTTACACGCTCACGTGTGTGCAGTATGGAGCCGCACGTCTTCGGGAGGACACGGAGGACACGGAGGACACGGAGCCAGCACAGGATAGAGAGCACCGAGAGAGGAGACGGAAGGCTCTATACGACCCAGAGCCTTCCCTCTCCTTAGGTTAGTATTTGCTTCATTTTTTTTTAAATGCAGTTCCCATTCACTTTAAGAACTTGAGTTTTTCTACTTATGAAATATGTACAGGAATCATTTTTTTCCTCACTTTAAAATAAAGCATACAAAAAAAATGGCCGCATCTTTCTTTGAAGTTGGAAAACAGGCATTCTGACAGCTGGACTCACAATATGCTGTGGTGCATCTTTAATATACAGCAAAAAGCAAGGTTTTTTTTTTTCTTTCTTGAAAGCCTAAGCCTGCCTTTCTTATGTATTTAAAATTTCAGTGTTGTTTCTGTTTCGTAACACAGAGAAGCAAGGTATGGAGAACAAAGAGTGAGTGGAAAAAAAAAACTTTCATCCTCTTCTGAGTTTGATCCAGTTTGCAACAAGTAAGGCTAACCTTACAACTAACATCACTCAAGGGGAAAAAAATGCATTTTCTTTGAAAGGCACACATGAAAAATACATGCCAGAGATAAAGCTGTTCTAGTGGTTATTGTATGAAATTGGAGAGGCTAGGAAAAAGAAAAAACATTATTACTTCATGAATATACTGTACTAAATCAGTGCTACATCAGTGCTGTATTTTCTTTTATTTGTTAATTATTCTCTCTGAAGCTAAAACTGGAAGAAAAGGCATGAGAGAAATTCTTAAACATAATGAATGGTAATTATCTGGGATATTTACGAGTTTAAAAACACTTAAATTTTTTAATAGCTGATGCTATAATAATACATATGGGCTTCACACTTGATGCAGTGGCGTAGCTACAATTCATGGGGGCCCTTAGCAAAACTTTTTGACCCCCACCGCCAACCCCCCCCCCCCCCCCCCATGTTCACACCACTTTCTTGTCTCCCTTTGCTGACATTCACGGCCTTGGGGCCCATCTCAAAAGAGTCATAACACAAGTGTACAATAGGATGAAAAGGCGCCCCGAAAATGATGAAATGAATTCAAAACAATAAAATAAATAAAGTTTGAGGTAGCTTACCTCAATGAAGACAAATTCATATAAAATAAACTTTAATAGCACTGGCAATTAGAGATGTCCCGAACGGTTCGTTGGGGAACGGTTCCAGGCGAACTTCGGTGGTTCCCGTTCGCCTACCAAACGCAAACTTTCCCGGAAGTTCAATTCGCCCCATAATGCTCTATGGAGCAAAACTTTGACCCTCTACATCACAGTCAGCAGACACATTATTGCCAATCAGACTGCACTCACTGGTGGAGCCCCACCCCCCTTTATACAAGGCAAGGTCCTTGAGCCATTTGACTCACTCATCTGCCTATACTAATTAGTTAAGGGACAGCTGCTACACACTCTGCTAGGGAGATTTTTATTAGCCTCTTGTGGGTCCTCCCTCCTCCCTCCACCCTTCACCTTCCACCCTTCCACCTATTCCCTCCTACCAGAGGGAGGAGGGTCTCATCTGCCAGGGAATTCCAGTATTTCAAAAACCAGCTTACATACCATGACTGGGATTTGAACCCAGATCTCAATGTATGGTAGGTAACTAACATATCCATTATACCACCAACACTACTAGCTGAAAGCAGCTGAAAGTAGCTGAAAGTAGCTGAAAGTAGCCTAGCATGTACCATTTATGCTCAATGTAAGAGAAAAATGAGACAAGACAAATAACATTTATATCACACTTTTCTCCTGGCAGACTCAAAGCACCAGAGCTACAGCCACTAGGGCACACTCTATAGGCAGTAGCAGTGTTAGGAAGACTTGCCTAAGGTCTCCTACTGAATAGGTGCTGGCTTACTGAACAGACAGAGACGAGATTTGATCTCTGGTCTCCTGTGTCAGAGGCAGAGCCCTTAACCGTTACACCATGCAGCCACTGCTTACGGATATGTAGCCAGACATGGCCTTGTCTTTTGTGTTCAACAGTTGTCAAGAGATAAATTAGACAAGATAGCAGTGTTAGGAAGACTTGCCTAAGGTATCCTACTGAATAGGTGCTCGCTTACTGAACAGACAGAGCTGAGATTTGAACTCTGGTAGATTCATCTCTCTCTCTCTCTCTCTCTCTCTCTCTCTCTCTCTCTCTCTCTCTCTCACTCTCTCTCTCTCACCAACACTACATGCTGAAGCCAGCCTAGCATGTACCATTTATGCTCAATCCATTTATGCTCAAAAATACAATTCCGCAGAAAGCGGTGACCATCCCTACTAGAGAGAGAGAGAGAGAGAGAGAGAGAGAGAGAGATATTAATCTACCTGGCTATCTGGGGTTCTCTTTGGACAACTGTTGAACACAAAAGACAAGGCCATGCCTGGCTACACATTTGTAAGCAGTGGCTGGACGGTGTAATGGTTAAGGGCTCTGCCTCTGACACAGGAGACCAGGGTTTGAATCTCGCCTCTGTCTGTTCAGTAAGCCAGCACCTATTCAGTAGGAGACCTTAGGCAAGTTTTCCTAACACTGCTATCTTGTCTAATTTTTCTCTTGACAACTGTTGAACACAAAAGACAAGGCCATGTCTGGCTACATATCCGTAAGCAGTGGCTGCATGGTGTAATGGTTAAGTGCTCTTCCTCTGACACAGGAGACCAGGGTCTGAATCTCCTCTCTGTCTGTTCAGTAAGCCAGCACCTATTCAGTAAGAGACCTTAGGCAAGTCTTCCTAACACTGTGTAATGATCGCTGCTGCAGCAGGTGTTGCTGGAAGTAGTAGTGCTGCAGCTCAGGCAGTTCTGATGTCTTTCCATGCAAGCTGCATAGCTTTGTCTGTCTTTCCCTGCTGTCAGCTTGTGACTGATTATCATTCACCTGTGTGGGAATCTGCATGTCTGCTCCCATTGGATGACCTCAGTATAAAGATCTGCTTCCTGCAGGGTTTCCTTGGGTTTTCATAGCTTCAGTTTAAGCCTGTCTTGCTGTCGCTTCAGCCCCCGATCGTGTTTCTTGTTCTAAAGATACTTTGCTGGTTTTGCATCATATATTGGTTCATTGCCCATATATATGCATACCAGCACGTTTATTATTTTCCTTGTATTCGTGTTACGTTGATACATCAGTGTCGCTGATGTATACGTACATGAACTGTTTATATCCTGTGTGCAGTTAGTCAGCTTTCCAGCACGTTTTGGTAGTTTGCGCGTATCGTGAGCACCCGTGCTGAGCTAGTATCCTGCTCCTGGTCCTGTTCGTGGATTGCGTTCATCTCTGCGAGGAGATAACGAATCCTTCTGAATCCTGTCCTGTTACCGTTTGTGGATTGCGTTCATCTCTGCGAAGAGATAACGAATCCTTCTGAATCCTGTTCTGTTACTGTTTGTGGATTGCGTTCATCTCTGCGAAGAGATAACAAATCCTTCTGAATCCTGTTCTGTTACCGTTTGTGGATTGCGTTCATCTCTGCGAAGAGATAGCGAATCCTTCTGAGTCCTGTTCCCTGTATTACTCCAGTCCTAGTCAGCGTTCCTGCTTATGTCATATATCGGTTCATTGCCGATATATACATATGTTAGTCAGACGTTACAAATAGTTTCATTGATAGCTGTAATTGTAATACGCTAGGAAAACATACTTATTGTATATTTGTCTGTGTTACGTTCATCTATCTTGATCCTGCTATTTCCTGACTATCCTGTCCTGTCTTTGTGAGGCACGCCATCGCTGCAATCGCATTGGCTGCCTCATTCCAGTCTGTCTTGTTTTGGACGCTTGCTGTCGCTAAGTAGCCGCTAGCTAGCAAGCGTTCATTCTGTCTACCTGTCCTGATCTCCTCAGTTCTGGTTTATGCGCTCAGCGCTACTTTGCGCTGAGACGTTATAACGAAAGCATTGTTTGTGGCTGTCAGATCTGCACCGGCTCTGTGCGCCACAATCTCCTATTGGAGTCAGTCCTCCCCTCCACTATACTAGGGATAGCCTGTTTCCTTGTGCTGGTGTGTGTACCTCCTCCACGCCAGCTCATGCGCTGCATGCTGACTGTGGAGATTACACCACCAAGCCTTACATTATGAAAACCCCATTACCAATCCCCATTGTGGGGGGGATTCCCAGAAAGTATGACACTGTTAATTATGGTTCCTGTTCCTTTAAGAAATTTTAAGAACTTAGCTCTGAAACAGAAAATGAGTTTTTCTCTGAATGTGCCAGGTTCCTGACCAATCCTGATCTCCAAGCGACTCCTGTTTCAACCTGGGCACTCCAACTAAGTTATATTTTGTTTAAAGGGGAATTATTCCAGTGGGCATTTGATGTTCTCAATCATTCCGATTTGAAAGAGAGACCGCTGGAATTTCTAGCGTTTGTGATCCATAACTGGTTGCGCATAGATCCATTGCCTTTTCCTCTTAATGAACTCCTGGCAGCAGGCCAATCAGCTACTCCTTCAATTGCTTGCAAAAATGTTCAGCAAGCAGAAAGTGTTACTGATAATTTTTCTGCAGCCTTGAATAAATCACCAAAAACAGCAGGGTCTAAGGCAAAACGCAAACGTTCTAAGAAACGTGTCCGATCTGCAGAGTCGTTATCCTTAGCGACTGAGACCTATAATGAGATTGTGCCATTAACAGATAATGAAATGCAATTGTCTTTCAGGGGAGTTAAATGGACTTATGAAACTACTAATGAACTTTCCTCCCTGGCTAGGGAAAATAAAGATTTTTGTTTAAAAGAATTATCTGAGTATGATTATGAGGAGATATTACAGAGTATTGAACAAATCAACTTATTTGTGAAGCAAGGAAAGTTTGCATACACTACAGTTCAGCACTTGCTACAGGTATTGGAGATTCTTAGGAATAAGGAATCTGCCAATCACCTGCTAATTAACCCAATATATGTCCCTGCTACAATCATATCTGCAAACCATGATCTGCCTGTTAAGTATGCTTGGAATCCTCCATTTGAGAAAGGAGAGATGGAAGCTCTGGTCAATGAATGGAAGAATGATTGAAGTTCATTTTGTCAATTTTACAGTGCAAAAAGTGAATTAGTATTGAATGCATGCATTAAGTCTGCCTATAACCTAATAAAAACTGGTGTGTGTGGGTATGACTTTGTGGCTCCATTGATTGATGTGTGGGAACTGATTTTGGATGATTTTTATGTGACTCCGAATTCGCAAATTTGGCGTTCTGACCCGCCTGCTTCAGCACCTTTGGCTGATTCAGCAGGTGATTCGGAGCTCTTTTTGTGTGAAATTGAAGTTCCTGCAATTCCACCCTGTACCATGGATAACTCAGTGTTACTTACCAGTAAAACAGAAGCCACTGATACATTCTTAACCTTGCCCTGCGCAAATTTCTCAGCAGAGAATCCAGAGGTCCTGCTGACTTCCGAGTCCAGCCTAGCCAGTACTCATGACTCTTTGTTCAGTGAAACAGACACCAGAAAAATCTTGCCTGCCTCTGCAAACACTTCTGCAGAAATTACCTGTGTTAATAAAGTTCAACTCCTGTCTGATCCAGCAGATGCCAATAGATGCACTACATCAGTTTCCGAGTCCCAGCAATCCTGTCTAGAAACCTCAGAACCCCAGCATCTGAATTTTCCAATTTTACAAATGAATGGTGATTCAGATGCGCAAACATTGTGTCTTGATCTTCCTGTTTCTACACCTCGCTCTAGTTTCGTGAATAGCTCAGAGCATCTGCTATGTGAACCTGAAATCGCAGAATTATTACCTTGTTCAGAAAATCTTCCAGTAAATTTGCCCTGTACCATGAATTGTGCAGTAGATCTCTCAAATGAAACTCAGGTCACAGAATCATTATGCTGTCCAGCAGGTGCTTCCATGGTTTTGCCCTGCAATATGGACTGTTCAGTGATCCTGTCCAGTGAAGCTGTGGTCGCAGAGGCTTATGCTTCACCCAGTACTTTGGATACTTCCAACCCTCTAGCAGAGGAGTCTGAGGCACTGCTTACCTCAGTTGGTGTTGCAGTAATATTCACTTGTCTAGCAGCTGTTTTGGAATTACAGTCTGCTCTAATAAAACTTGATGAATTTCTGCCCAGCAAAGCAGAAGCCATTGAAATACTGTCCTCGTCAGCAAGTGTGTTAGATACCTTGCCCTGTATACAGTCTGATTTAACCAATGTTGTTGAGTCCCTCTCCAGTGTTGTAACAGCCGAGGAACTCCAGCCCTGTCCTCTGAATGTTTCAGAAGTCTTGCCCTGTAACATGGATAATTCTGATTCTCTGGTCAAAATAATAGAAATCTCAGAATTTCAGTCCGGTCTGATGAGTGTTCCTGAAACCCAGCCCTGTATCCTGAAAGATTCTGGTTCTCTGGCCGCTGTGGCAGAGGTTCCAGAGTCCCCTTCCTGTCCAGGGAATTCCTCAGTTTTGCCTAGTCCAGTGGGGGCTGCTGCAATACTGACTTGTTCTGCAGCGCCTCATGAGCTCCAATCCAGTGTATTAGATGGGTCTCTGTCCAGTCCAGAGGTAGTTGTGGAGTCCCTATCTGGTTCAGTGCATACATCAGAAGATTTGTCCTGTCTTGTTAGTGCCCCTGAATCTGATTTGTTACTGACTTTGCTGGAATCAGCGACATCTAAGTCTGATCCTGCATTCTTGTGTAAAAGTCCAGTAGTTGCGAAGTCTAGTCATGATGATTTTTTTTTGGCCAGTCCTGGTTTTGGTCCTGTCTTGGCTGACCCTGAGGCTCACAGTTCCTTGACATGCCCAGAGGTTTCTCTTGTGCCAGTGTGCCCAGATGTTCTTTGTGTGCCAGAATGCCCAAGTGTGTCTAAGGTGTTAGCGTGCTCTGATGCTTCCTTAGTGGGAACATGTTCTGATGTTGCCAGTCTGCCTGCATGCCCAGAGATGGTTCTGGTCCCTGAAAGCCCTGATCTTGATGTTTGTCCTTGTGGCCCTGACTCGGGAATTGCCCTAGGTTCCATAGGGGTTCTTGATAGTTCTCCATGTGAGCCTAAGGGGCGTTTTGACCTATGGGGATCTCTTTGGAGCTTCAAGGTGTTCTGGGAGGTCTCTGAGAAAACTTGTCCTGGTGCCTTGGACTGGTTCAACAGTGGGTTTTGTGTTGGTAAAGACAGTCCCGGTGGGCATTGCAAAGGCTTTGGCGTTTCTGAACGGTTCCTGGAAGGCGGTGGGTATCGCTCAGGGAGTTTCAGAGGGCTTTCTTCTGGAAATCATGGTTCTGATGGGTGTCACACTGGGGCTTGTAGTACTGATGGGCATGGTTCTGTAGGTTCTGGTTCTGATGGGTCCAGTCTTGTGGGGACTGATTCTGGAATTCGGTCTTGCCGGGCTGTCCCGGTCATCATGAATTATCAGTCAGACTGTTTTGTTGGGAATTTCAGTTTTGAAAAGCGTCTGGAATCCGCTTTTAAGGGCGGGGGTACTGTAATGATCATAGTACACTGCAGCAACACACACCACTCGGCACTCAGTACTGTTTCTTGAGGGGGGACAGAAAAGCAGCCTGCATGAGTCCTTTTGAAAAAGCAGAAAATCCTCACCTCAACGCTCTATGTGGCAACAGATACATGAAAGCAAGGGAACGTGCAACCGGTATAATCACTTAGAAAAAAGTCCAAATGCATGTGGTACAACAAAGCAAGCCGGGCAGCAGTAACCTTGATCCGCTTCCTTGTTTATTTTGTCTTCATGCCAAACATGATACATGCATACATACAGTCTTGGTTATGTCAAACCTGGTGCAGGTATCGGCGCTGAGGTGTGTCAGGGTGTGGGTGACCAGGGTGAGGGGACTGCACAACGCCGTTTCGGAACCGTGCAGGGGATAATGTATCCCTAGGGTCTCCCTCAGAATAGGTAACGCTACCCTAGTCTTTTTAAAGGGGTCTGGGTTTTTTATAGAGGTTTTATCAAATTTAGAAATAAAAAGGTAATTTTAACCTGGGGGGCAACAAGCATATGTGATCATGAGAAATGAATTCTACTTCATGCCACAGCACGTTTAAATTTTGTTTCACATTGTTGTTAGAAGTTCTATTAATGCACATAGGTTGAATAAGCACGGATCACTTTGGATGTGAATATTATACGAATAATGAATAATGTTTTAATTTTTCTAATAATGTACATGTTTTTCACTATGCACTATGAAGCAAGTCACTTGGAACACAGGTATTTGTTGCTATAGCAACCTGAACGCTGCTCACACTGTCTATGCTGATGCAGCGCATCATCACTCTTCGCCGCTGGTCGGCGCGGCCCCGCCCCTCTCACCCCTGACCCCTAGTGACACCAGCTCCACCATCCAATCACAAGCGCCCAGGGTGCGGCTTCCAAGGATATATACAGGAAGCCGCACGGCGCTATTTTGAACACAGGATACGAGCACGTGAACAAGCGCCAGTCAGGCGCGAAACGGCGTTGTGCAGTCCCCTCACCCTGGTCACCCACACCCTGACACACCTCAGCGCCGATACCTGCACCAGGTTTGACATAACCAAGACTGTATGTATGCATGTATCATGTTTGGCATGAAGACAAAATAAACAAGGAAGCGGATCAAGGTTACTGCTGCCCGGCTTGCTTTGTTGTACCACGTACTGTAATGATCGCTGCTGCAGCAGGTGTTGCTGGAAGTAGTAGTGCTGCAGCTCAGGCAGTTCTGATGTCTTTCCATGCAAGCTGCATAGCTTTGTCTGTCTTTCCCTGCTGTCAGCTTGTGACTGATTATCATTCACCTGTGTGGGAATCTGCATGTCTGCTCCCATTGGATGACCTCAGTATAAAGATCTGCTTCCTGCAGGGTTTCCTTGGGTTTTCATAGCTTCAGTTTAAGCCTGTCTTGCTGTCGCTTCAGCCCCCGATCGTGTTTCTTGTTCTAAAGATACTTTGCTGGTTTTGCATCATATATTGGTTCATTGCCCATATATATGCATACCAGCACGTTTATTATTTTCCTTGTATTCGTGTTACGTTGATACATCAGTGTCGCTGATGTATACGTACACGAACTGTTTATATCCTGTGTGCAGTTAGTCAGCTTTCCAGCACGTTTTGGTAGTTTGCGCGTATCGTGAGCACCCGTGCTGAGCTAGTATCCTGCTCCTGGTCCTGTTCGTGGATTGCGTTCATCTCTGCGAGGAGATAACGAATCCTTCTGAATCCTGTCCTGTTACCATTTGTGGATTGCGTTCATCTCTGCGAAGAGATAACGAATCCTTCTGAATCCTGTTCTGTTACTGTTTGTGGATTGCGTTCATCTCTGCGAAGAGATAACGAATCCTTCTGAATCCTGTTCTGTTACCGTTTGTGGATTGCGTTCATCTCTGCGAAGAGATAGCGAATCCTTCTGAGTCCTGTTCCCTGTATTACTTCAGTCCTAGTCAGCGTTCCTGCTTATGTCATATATCGGTTCATTGCCGATATATACATATGTTAGTCAGACGTTACAAATAGTTTCATTGATAGCTGTAATTGTAATACGCTAGGAAAACATACTTATTGTATATTTGTCTGTGTTACGTTCATCTATCTTGATCCTGCTATTTCCTGACTATCCTGTCCTGTCTGTGTGAGGCACGCCATCGCTGCAATCGCATTGGCTGCCTTATTCCAGTCTGTCTTGTTTTGGACGCTTGCTGTCGCTAAGTAGCCGCTAGCTAGCAAGCGTTCATTCTGTCTACCTGTCCTGATCTCCTCAGTTCTGGTTTATGCACTCAGCGCTACTTTGCGCTGAGACGTTATAACGAAAGCATTGTTTGTGGCTGTCAGATCTGCACCGGCTCTGTGCGCCACAATCTCCTATTGGAGTCAGTCCTCCCCTCCACTATACTAGGGATAGCCTGTTTCCTTGTGCTGGTGTGTGTACCTCCTCCACGCCAGCTCATGCGTTGCATGCTGACTGTGGAGATTACACCACCAAGCCTTACACACTGCTATTTTGTCTACTTTTTCTCTTGACAACTGTTGAACACAAAAGACAAGGCCATGTCTGGCTACATATCTGTAAGCAGTGGCTGCATGGTGTAATGGTTAAGGGCTCTGCCTCTGACACAGGAGACCAGGCTTTGAATCTCGTCTCTGTCTGTTCAGTAAGCCAGCACCTATTCAGTAGGAGACCTTAGGCAAGTCTTCCTAACACTGCTACTGCCTATAGAGCGTGCCCTAGTGGCTGCAGCTCTGGTGCTTTGAGTCCGCCAGGAGAAAAGCGTGATATAGATGTTATTTGTCTTGTCTAATTTTTATCTTGGATTGAGCATAAATGGTAAATGCTAGGCCAGCTTCAGTTAGTACTGCTGTGGTATAGCAGTTAAGGTACTTGCCCACCACACAGTGAGACCTGGGTTCAATTCCCAGCCAATGTAAGTGGGCTTTTATGCTACAAATCCTTAAAGGGAACCTAAACTGAGAAGGATATGGATTTTTCCTTTTAAAATAATACCAGTTGCCTGAATCGCCTGCTGATCCTGTGTCTCTAATACTTTTAGCCACAGTCCCTGAACAAGCATGCAGATCAGGTGCTCTGACAGAAGTTAGACTGGATTAGCTGCATGCTTGTTTCTGGGTGTGATGCAGCCACTATTGCAGTCACAGAGATCAGCTGGACTGCCAGGCAACTGGTATTGTTTAACAGGAAACATCCATATCACTCTCAGTTAAGGTTCCCTTTAAGCAACCTAATGTTTCTCTTGGATTGAGCATAAATGGTAAATGCTAGGCCAACTTCAGTTAGTACTGTTGTGGTACAGTGGTTAAGGTACTTGTCCACCACACAGTGAGACCTGGGTTCAATTCTCAGCTATGGTATGTATACTGGCTTTTGAAATAATATAATTCTCTGGCAGATGAGACCTTCGGTAGTAGGAGGGAGGTGGAAGGGTGGAGGGAGGCCAAAAATAGGGGTTTGTGAAATCTAGATTTTTGCCTGGGACTTTTGATGTGTATTTCACTCAATCATGTCTGCCTCCAGGTATTAGAGCCCTCGAAACATGTTTTCCATAATTTTTCTAGCCGTCAGAATTTTTTCTATTTTTCAAAGTTCACCTCCCTATTGGAGTCTATTGCGGTTCGCGAACTTTTTTTGCAAACCGAACCTTTCACAGAGGTTCGCGAACAGGGTTCGCGAACTGAAAATCGGAGGTTCACGACATCTTTACTGGCAATGCATTTTGTGGGTCCTTGCCCAATTCCTCAGGCCAAATCAAGTGCCTCACTGTGTTAAGAGCCAAGGTTTGAACTTTAAACCTTGGCTCTTAACGCAGTGAGCAGTAGCGTAGCTAAAAAAAAAAAAAAAAAAAAAAGCGCGCAGCGGCAAAAAAATGGGTGTGGACATAACATCACATGGGTGGGGGTAACTGTAATAGTAAGTCAGTGGGTTAATATAGGTAGCCAGAATAGTTGCCCCCAGCATAAGTTAGATAGGTAGGTGCCCCAGTATAGGTTAGTTGGGAGGTGCCTCCAATATAGGTAGCCAGTGTAGTTGCCACCAGTATAGGCTAGCTAGGTAGGTTGGTTGGTGCCCCCAATACAGGTTAGATAGGTAGGTGCCCCAGTATAGATTACATAGGTAGCTGTCCCCAGTATAGGTTAGATTGGTAGGTGCCTCCAGTGTAGGTTAGATAGTTAGCTGCCCCCCAGTATAGGTTAGATTAGGTAGGTGCCCCCCAGAAAAGGTTAGATAGGTAGCTGCCCCCCAGTATAGATTAGATTAGGTAGGTGCCCCCAGTATAGGTTAGACAGGTAGCTGCTCCCCAGTATAGGTTAGATAGGTAGTTGCTGCCCAGTATAGGTTAGATTAGGTAGGTGCCCCCCAGTATAGGTTCTAATGCACCTGTTCTACTGCTATGAGCACAGTTGTGCCTTTAAGAGGCTAGTTAGCCCTATGCAATGTCAGGTGCATCTTGGTTAGATGCGCTGCCATTTTCATTTCTCCATGTATGCAATTGTAATTTTCTTTCCTTTGGGTTGGGGTGTGGTTGTGGGCGGTGTCCCCAGGCAGTGAGAGAGCCTGGGGCGCCGCCCACGCCACGCCCCTTCCCCTTTATATGGCCGGCTGCTCCCAAGGCAATGCTGCAAGCATGTTCCCATGTTGCTGGGTGATTTTAAACGTAGGTTAGGGCAGGGACGCCGAGAGAAGGCTGCACGAGCCGTCCCTGCTACTGAACTGATGTCTCTCTCAATAAGACAAGGGTAAGGTCCCCTAATAAGTTAATAATGTGTAACGCATGAATTTGCTTCCATTATTGTATTGTGAGATGCATTAGTTCTAATACACCTGTTCTAGTGCTATGAGCACAGTTGTGCCTTTAAGAGGCTAGTTAGCCCTATGCAATGTCAGGTGCATCTTGGTTAGATGCGCTGCCATTTTCATTTCTCCATGTATGCAAGTAGGTTAGATAGTTCGCTGCCCCCCAGTATAGGTTAGATTAGGTAGGTGCCCCCCAGAAAAGGTTAGATAGGTAGCTGCCCCCAGTATAGATAAGATTAGGTAGGTGCTCCCAGTATAGGTTAGATAGGTAGCTGCTCCCCAGTATAGGTTAGATAGGTAGTTGCTGCCCAGTATAGGTTAGATTAGGTAGGTGCCCCCCAGTATAGGTTAGATTAGGTAGGTGCCCCCCAGTATAGATTAGATTAGGTAGGTTCCCCCAGTATAGGTTAGATAGGTAGCTGCCCCCCAGTATAGGTTAGATAGGTAGCTGCCCCCCCCCCCCAGTATAGGTTAGATAGGTAGCTGTCCCCAGTATTAGGTAGGTGCCCTCCTAATGTAGGGGAGAGCCGCAGCCGCGAGGAAGGCAGCCCGACCTCTCCCTCCCTTCCTCTCCCAGGGCTGCCCTCTGTGCTCCCCCCTCCAGACTGCAGAGAGCAATGTGCAGGGAAGCTTGTACTAAACTACTCACCTACCTGGTTCCAATTGCTGCTGGTCTTCTCCTCTCTGTCTGCATACGCTGATATACACCCTGCTTCCTATTTATCCAGAAGCTTTCGGCTAAACTGGAAGCAGCGTGTATATTAGCGTATGCAGAGAGGAAAAGACCAGCGGCGACTGAGCAGCAATTGGAACCAGGTAGGTGAGTCTTTTAGTACAGGCTTTCCTGCGCATTGCTCTCCGCAGTCTGGAAGGGGGAGCACGGAGGGTAGCCCTGGGAGAGGAAGGGAGGGAGAGGTCGGGCTGCCCTCCCCACGGCTTCGGCTCCCCCTCCATTACAGCGCACCCCCTCTAGGGCGGCTGGGGTCACCCCACCTGGTGCGGGTCACACCCCCTGCACCCCCGTCACGACGGTAGTGATTGTTAGGCACTTGATTTGGCCTGAGGGAGTGGGCAGAGACCCATGAAACCCATTGCCAGTGCTATTAAAGTTCATTTTTATACAGTATGAATGTCTTCAATGAGGTAAGCTACCTCAAACTTAATTTGTTTTCTTGTATTTAGTTCATTTTATCATTTTCTGGTTGCCTTCTCATCCAGTTTGTGCATTGTATACCCCCCGCCTCAGGGTAGGGGATTCCCTTGGACCCCGTTTATGGGCCCCTAGGGCCTATTTCTCAAAAAGTGCATCCATCTCCGGCTAGCCCGGGACCCCCAAGTGGAGTTGGGTTTATTGATCTCCACCTGCTTGCAGTGGTTGGTTTCCCCTTTGCAACCTCCCTTTGTGTGTACCCTCCGTTTGTATGTTTTTGCTTCTTCATTTGTGACGTACTGCACCATTCGGGCTCCCGGTGTCTCTGTGTTTTTCTGGAAGGTTTTTCATTCCAGAGTGACTGTTCACCCTCCACTTTGTCTATAACAAAAGTGTGTCCATCATGATCTTCACACCCAGAACCAGTGTAGCCACAAAAACATCTGATTTAAAGTATAGTCCTCTGTACCAGAGGGAGGCAAGGTTAGTAGTTGGGGCCCCTCACAGCTCTGGGCCCCTCTATGGCCGCAGGGGCTGCTCCACTCTAGCTATGCCCTGGGCTTGATGCCCAATTTATACCGCTGATGGGTTACCCTAACCAACTACATTTTGGTGAAAGCAGGGCTGCTCTGTTGATTTAAATGGAAACTGAAGTGAGAGGAATATGGAGGCTGCCATATTTATTTCCTTTTAAGGAATACCAGTTGCCTTGCTGTCCTGATGATCCTGTGCCTCTAATACTTTTAGCCATAGACCCTCAACAAGCATGCAGCAGATCAGATGTTTCTTAATTTTTTGTCAAACCTAACAAGATTAGTTGTTTCTGGTTTGGTTCAGACTAGTAATTGATTAAGAGGAAATAGGGCCCTAGGGAAAATAGCAGTTTTTGCCCACCGCTGATGGTCACTTGGCTTTTTTAGTAAGATTTGGTCGGGGCTAGCATCCACCAGGCTCCTAGACTATCTCCAGGCCCTAGGCAACTGCCTAGGATTTCCTTGTGGATGATCCGGCTCTGATTCAAACACGGCCGAATAGATCAGCAGCAGGACTGCCAGGCGACTGTTATTGTTTAAAAGGAAATAAATATGGCAACCTCCATGTACTTCTCACTTCAGGTTCCCTTCAAAAGACCGGCCACACTGTGCTTGGTAAGTTAAGTGGGGCAAAGATGCTGTTCATGACTCCAATTAGAGTTCCATGGAGTGGGATTGCACAGCAAATGGGGTAGGGGCTAGGGATGGTCGGAAATGCCAAATTCAATTCCATTAAAAATCCGCTTTCTGCCATTGCCGATTACCACTACTATTGATTCCGCTTTCCACTACCGATCTCCGCATTCCGATGTGGATTTCTGCGGAAATCGGTGAAATATCCGCCAACTTTAACATAAATTTTCTCAAAAACTACAAGGTTTTTTTTTTAAAAAAATGTCCCTCTTGTTCCCAGTTCCCACACTTCTGATTAATATACCCTGAAACTTTGGTGTTTCTAGGACCTATGGGGGCTTTGCTATTAACCGCTAAAGTCGGTGGATTTTGACTGTAATGTAAAATGCAGAAAATCTGCATTACTGCAGTCATTTTAAGCCAATCAGAAGACTCAGAATGAATAAACCAATCAGAGAATGGGGATTTATGTGGAAATTCCTGCATTCTCTGATTGGCTTAAAATTACTGCATATCAGGTAACGCAGATTTTCTGTTTTTACATTACAGTCCGCCGACTTTAGCGGTTAATAGCAAAGCCCCCATAGGTCTAGAAATGCCAAATTTACAGGGTATATTAAACAAAAAAATGGGAACATAAGGAAAACAAACATTCAAAAAGACCTTGTAGTTTTTGAGCAAATCAATGTTAAAGTCGACGAAAATTTATGCAAAGATTTTCACAATTTCCATGGAATACCGTACTTTTATTACCTATTTCCGCATTCCGATGCAGAAATACAATTTTCAATCGAAAATGTGGAAATTACATTTCAGCGGAATCCGAGCGAGCATCGCTAGTAGGGGCAGAGTTTGGTAATACAAACTATAGAAAACTAAAGTATTCTTGATCAAGTTTTGTGTTTTTTTTATTGAAACATTAATCACTTAAGATAAGCGTTGTGTCTATTCGAGTGCATTGACATCTCTTCTCGACCAAGGTTCACCAACACTGCCACCAGGAGCTCAATGCATTGGAACACACTCTTCCCCTCCGCTGTCAAACCACTCCATGCCCCCGCCCCCCACTATCGTCTCCCCTCCTTTTCTCCCTTAGGCTGCTGCTGCTCATTGGTGTATCCTGGTTGTTGTATCCTGTTGCTGATTCACTGTTTCTTGTTTAAATAGCCTGCTTATTTGTCCACTCTGCTATTTATTGAATAACGTCTTACTTCCTTCTTCAAGTCTTGTGTGTTCCCTGTATGTGCCAAAACCAATTGCGGGTACAACCCAGCCATGGTTGCTGAATAAGACCGATTCTGATATTAATAATGTCCCCTCTCAGTCATATATTTTTTTTCTAATCTAAATAAGCCCAGTTTGTCCAACCCGTCTTGGAAAGTGAGACCTTTAATCCCTATTAATTAACTTCTGGCAGTAACCCCGAGTCAGGCTTGGGGTGGAAAAAAGAAGTCAGGATCGGTAATCCCGGGAGGCTGGTGCAAAGCCTTAAGTGCAGCGAGTGTTTTAACTCACCTCCCCCAGGATCCAGACGCCGGAAACCTTCTCATTCCTGTCCTAGGAGGCTCTGGATCCCTCTAGTGAGATTGCTGTCTGTCATCATGACAACAGCCGGGGATCTCACTATAGGGTTACAGCGCGCCAACTGGAGGACGGAGGGAGAACTGCAGTGCTGGATCCTAGTGAGGTGAATGAGTGCTGGGCTGCTGCTGAACTTCCTAACAGCATGATTTTTTCCCAGTTTTAGGGTCTAAAAGCGTGCAAAAAAAATTGCACCACTTTTAGACCCTGAAATCCGGAAAGAATCATAACGGCAGGAAAGTTAATTTAGTTGTCGATCTTTGCACCCGTTTGAAAACATCAGTTTCTCTCCTATAGTGTTTTGCCCAAAACTGTCTTGAGGAGAAACCTGCAGAGCAAAGAAAACTACAATCAAAGACAGATGGATTTAAAAGTGACAGAAGTATTTTTAAAGACCTCGGGATCGGGATAACAGATTACCTCTTCACAGAGATTTCTGCAATTTCACGGAAATCACGAGTTGTCAAAATAACCCATTTTTATGGAAATAGGAACCAACAGAAATATCTTCTCCCAGCTCATCTCTAATCAGATCAGTCTACATATATGTAAAATTGAGTTCATAATCTATTTTTATTTCTGCTAAAGCTCTAAATATTTTAGAGAAGAATTTTATGAAGCGTTGAAACATCTGCCAATTTAAATTAACCAAATTTCCATAATGTTTAATGACAGTTTGCTTTGGGGAAGTGAACTGAACAGAGTGAAACGTAGTTTACATTTTAATTTTGTGGTGAAGTTGGCGTAGCAAGAGAGAAACAATAATGGGAATTTCTTACGTAAGAATCCTAGGGGTTGGTTCTAAAAACGGATCTTATAAATAATCTCTTCTTAGCTCTGCTTGTCTTTCTTAAAGCGGATCTGACCTCAGAACTTCCTCTCTGCTGTAAAAAGCAATTGCATATTAACCTTCAGAGAAAGACAATTGTTTGTTACAGCTGATACAAATCCTGCAATAAATCTGTGGTATGTCTACTTCCTGCTTTCATAGAAGCAGACATAGGGTTAACACCCTGTGTTTACAAATTACGTGGTCTGCTGTGGCAGAGGAGATTCCTGTGCTGACACAGCTGAGAGATCCCATTACGACTTGTGATTAGTCACAGATGAGGGGGAATTAGAGGCTAAACTCTCTACATACATACAGGGTGCCGTTCAGGTCTACTTTAAGTCACAATGGGGTTGATTCCCTATCACTATAGCTCCCCTCCCCTCACTGCATGCTTAGCATGCCTTATCAGAGTTAACATGCTTTATCAGAGTTAGCATAGCAAGCGCTACAAACTTATGCCTGCTAATTGGCAATGACAAGAGATCCACTCGTCCTGCCCTGAGCCCCTATGGGTCCAATCACTTTAAAGCACATTATCCCACACTTTGATTGGCCCAAAAGGCTGCCTGTCAAGTGATTGGGCCAATCAAAGTCTGGCGATAATGTCCGTTAAAGTGATTGGACCCGCAGGGGCTCAGGGCAGGACGAGTGGAGCTCTCATTATTGCCAATTAGCAGGCATAAGTTTATACTGCTCACTATGCTACTCTGATAAGGTACACTAACTCTGATAAGGCATGGTAACTCTGATAAGGGGTGTTAACCCTGATAAGGCGTGTTGACACTGATTGGGCATGCTAAGCTTGCTGTAAGGAGAGCTATAGTGATACTGAATCAACCCCAAAGTACCATATATATGTGAGAATAAGCCCTCCCCCCATACGCCAACTTCCTCCCCCACACACACACATTTGACATAAAAAATAGATCAATAGCTATGACTTGTTGATTTGCTAACCGTCATCATGTAGAGTACCAATTTGTAGCATGCCGACAGGTGTAGAGTGCACATACAAGTGTGCTTTAGCATGTAAAGCTTACCTGCCCTCTAGCATTCCATGCAGCTTCCGAATGGAACCCCTCACTGTCATGTGGCAGCAGTGAGCCTGGAACTCTAGTGGTCAGTTCAGAACATTGCATGGAACACTAAAGGAAGCAAGCTGGAGTGAAAAAAAAGAAGCTATACAGGCTGAAGCACGATGCACAGTGCACTCTGCATATGTAGGCCTCGGCACACATCACCAGCAGTATATACCCCGTGGAGAGTCAAAAACCCCCAATATGTTACACCCCAAATTTGGGAGGTGAAAAGAGTCAGCCTATCCTTGGTGATATACAGTACCTCTTATTTTCTCTCTTAACTCCCACCTTCTCTCTCCCTATCTGTTTTATCTCATGGATTATCTCTCCTTATCTGTCTTAAAGAAGAACTTTGCTGAATATATATATATATATTACACCCTTACCTAATAAAACCCCTGTGTCCCTGCATTTTCCTCCTGTGTCCCTGTGTCCATGCTTTTGCCAAAACGCACAAGTGGGACATTGGACAGGAAGAGGGCGGTGACAGGGGGCGGGCATGTATGCACATGGTGCGGCGGTGATGACGTGCAGGAGGGGGTTGTGAGGGAGGCCTAGCACCCATTATGTTAACGGGCCTTAGATCTAGTATTATTCATAAATTATTTAGCCAGAATTTGCCCCTTGTAAAAACTGTCCTCACCCTTATTTACATTGTTCCGTTTATCACACATGGTGACATCTTTACTGCTGGAAAGGCTACTCACTGTGGAATGTTTCTGTTTGTATGTTGTGTGTTCTGAAGTAAGCAGAAACAACACCTTGCACAAATGCAATTCTCGTTTTCTCCTGCGTTTTCTCATAGTAGACAATTTTAACCTTATCTTTAAAATAACTTTGCAGCATTTTACAATTGAAAAAGTACCCAAAGGTTGGTGAAAAAAGTGCTATGAAAATTACTTAGAGCATTTTCTTGTTTTCTGGTGGCTTAAAGGGAATTTTATGGCAAGGTGTGAAAATATCACTTAGGAGAAAACTCAAAAGAAAAGGGGAATTACATATGGGCCCTGATCTCTCCGAGTGCTCTGGGAGAGAAGGCTGTGTGACATCATAGCCTAGGCTAACCATCACAGAGAAGGTGGGGCTACATAGCAATAGATTACAGTGTATTACATGCTACAATACAGCATTTCATTATAGTTCCTCTTTAATTCCTAATGTTTCTCCTTAACCTTTTCAGGACCGGCCGCCTACCCCCCCCCTTAAGGACCAAGGCATTTTGCGCGGGAGGGGGGTGCGCGCGTTTGGGGGGGTCAGGCGGCCGGATCCCGTGTGTGGCTGGCTGAATTGGTGTCCCCCCATGGTGGCCAGTGCCCCCCCCTTCTGCCAGCAGCCTTCACTTACCTTCCAGGCTCCAGCGATGAGCCGCACGGGACCCTCTTCTCCGTCCGGCATCTCCGTTCTGTCTGACGATCAGTTCCGGGTCGCGGCTTGATGACGTCATCAAGCCGGGACCCGGCACTGACGTCAGATGGAGCGGAGATGCCGGCCAGAGCGGAGGGGGGGGGCAACCGTCGCGGGAACGGCAGGGAGGTAAGTGGATCCTCTTCTTTTCCCCCCTGCCGCCGCAGCTGTCAAACTGATCACTACGATCCGACGGCGATCGTAGTGATCACGTGATCAGCAGCCATACGCGATGGCTGCTGATCACTCGGGGAAGATGTCGGCTGTCATATGACAGCTTAATCTCCCCCTCCGGGTGCGCACGATCGCGCCGGGAGCGGAAATTGCGGGCCGGCGTAGATTCTACGCCGCATCAGGCTAGAACAGCCACAAGTGCGGCGTAGAATCTAATGCACGCGGTCCCGAAAAGGTTAACCAAGGTGAGATCATTCACAAGATACATTTTGTGAATCAACCCTGTATGTTGTAGATCTGTATTGATGGCATGCTAAATTCACTTCCCCTCCCACGGGGTAAGCTTCTACGTCACTGAAAAACTGCACTTGAGCTCTCAGGGATGTAGACACTCATCCTTTTCTGTTTGGAAGCAGCAGGCATGTGCATTAAAATAAAGACAATTATAAAATAAATGACCTATACTTGTTAAAAGCCCATTAACCTCTTCCTAACCCCTCCCTTCCCCCATATAACACACGCACACATGTATATATGTATGTGTGTATATATATATGTATATATATATATATATATATATATATATATATATATATATATATATATACATGTATTTAAGTATTTATATAGTGCCGACATATTACGCAGCGCTGTACAGAGTATATAGTCTTGTCACTAACTGTCCCTCAGAGGGGCTCACGGCTCACAATCTAGTCCCTACCATAGTCATATGTATGTATCGTGTAGTGCATGTATGGTCTAGGGCCAATTTTTTGGGGGGGAAGCCAATTAACTTATCTGTATGTTTTTGGGAGGAAACCAGAGTGCCTGCAGGAAACCCACACAGACACGGGGAGAACATACAAACTCCTTGCAGATGTTGACCTGGCTGGGATAGAACCGGGGACCTAGCGCTGCAAGGTGAGAGCACTAACCACTATGCCACCGTGCTGCCTTTATATATATACAGTATGGGAGTCACGGCAAGGAGCAGTGGATGATAGGCAGCACTGCGGGGATAAGGATCAATGGAGCGCAGGGAGCAGGTTGAGCTGCAACTGGCATGGGGCTGCCTGACTTATCTGTAGGGAATTTTCCGCTGCGTGGGTGGACTGATAGGGAGCTCTGGGGGTCCCCTTAATGAAGTATACTCCCAAATGCAGCGACAGAAGACATGAGTTAGAATTATGTAGGTCTAAGCTTAGCTAATCCTCATATCTGACAGGAAGTATCATTTCAGCATGAAACGTGCAATGGGGTAGGATGTAAAGAACTCACTGGCCAAAAACATCACCCAAGTAAGTTCTTTCACACCCTGCCTACGATAAACACAATTGAATCAGACAACATTATCGCCGCTTGATTATCAGATGCACCAGCGCTTAACACTGTTGAGTCAGACAAATGCATCAGGCCCAATGTATGTTAAAGGGGATATTAAAGAACAACTGAAGTGAAAAAGATATGGAAGCTTCCATATGTATTTCCTTTTAAATAATGCCGATTGCCTGCCCTGTCTTGCTGATCCTCTGCCTCTAATACATTTGGTCATTGATCCTGAACAAGCATGCAGATGAGAAGTTGTACTGCATTTGCTGACTGATTGTTTTTGTTGTTTGATTCATACAAAATTGATGCATGAAAGATCATATGATAGAAAAATGATTTTTTAAATGCTTTGAGTACTACACCGAAGAAAAATATAATTTACTCAGTAGCAAAGAAAAGAGCCTCATGTTGTCTTCCAATACTGGAAGAGTAAAAAAAAAAAAAAAACTGCAGTTGTTAGCTAAGCAAAAGAATTTCTCTGAGCTAAAGAAACAGTGAGAGGTTTTACCGTAGCAAAGTTCAGAGGATTATTATTTCTGCTTTGTCTTATAGATTAAAAGATGTGTTGTAACGATTGGTGTCAGCAACACCGATTTTTCTGATTATTGGTGATCTGCAGTATCACCAATAATACAGATGCTATACCTGATTATGTGGTGATCTGCAGAATCACCAATAATACTAGTATAGCTAGACACAGGACACCCAATGTGATATAGTGTTTTGTGCAACAGTAATTGGAGAGATTGTCTCCCGAGAAGCGGGAGATACAGACACTACTGCAGCCAAGGATTCCCTGAGGGGCAGGGAATCAGGCTGTACTGCAGCCAGTGGATACCAGAGGAGCAGGGATCACTGACTGGAGTAAAGTGGTGAGGATTGGTCAGTAGCTAGGGATTCCCTGAGGAGCAGGGAATCAGACTGTACTGCAGCCAAGGATTCCCTGAGAGGCAGGGAATCAGACTGTACTGCAGCCAGTGGACCTTAACGAGGTAGAGACCCACTGACTGTGCTGCACGATGGTCTCCAGAGGAGCTGGTGACCATAGGCTAGATATAGCAGCTAGTAACCACCTGAGGAGCAGGTGTCACAGGTGTATAGGAAGGCTGCTCACCCAGGAGCCAGGTGACAGCCAGAAAGGTCAGACAAGCCAGGTCGGCAACATACGGACAGACAAAGTACAGAAGCGGAAGACTGATTCAGTATCCAGGTACAGGCAATGTTGGCAACAGATAATCAGATGGGTGGAAGTACCAAATCAGAGAACAGGAGAGTAGTCAGGAAAGCCAAAGGTCATAACAGGTAACAGAAATATCTCTCAACCCTAGTCTTAAGTGTGAGGTCCTTGGTCTCAACACCTGGGATCTAGTCTAACAGACCATAGTAACAATATAGCAATTCCCTAGTCTTAGGTGTGAGGTCCTTGGTCTCAACACCTGGGGACTAGTCTAACAGATGATAGTAACAATATAGCAATTGCCTAGTCTTAGGTGTGAGGTCCTTGGTCTCAACACCTGGGGACTAGTCTAACACATAAACAATAGCAAGCAAGTCCTATATATACTAAAAGCGCTCCACAGCGCCGCCCCAGACACTCAGCCAATCCGGAGCGTAGCTGGAGTCAGCTGATCGGCATGATCAGCTGACTCCCCTTCTAGCAGCATAAAGGTCCTGTCGCCTGGCGCGCGTAGTTCTCCATCTGTGTGCACTAGAAGGACCAGGCAAAACAGCCCCACGCTGCTGCGCGGCAGCAGCCGCCAGCTGGGATGCGGAGATAGCCACCATGCCGCTTGCCCATGCGGTGGCATCTCCACTATTCATTACATGTGTGTTTCCAAACTGCAAATATGACAGAATGATGCAATGTTGTAAAAAAAAAAAAAGTTATCTGTATTACACATACAATTCACTTTATATTGTAATGTTTTTGTTTTCTTTTTCCGCTTTATGTGTGCTTTAATTAAACTACCGCGTAACAGGTACAACATTCTAAATAAAAACTGTTGCTCAATGCTCAAATGACATCCCTAAAAAGTATCTTGCTGCTTGCGAAGAATGTAACATCTGCTGTAACCTTGATCTTGTGAACTGTCTTTTATTAAACTAGATGAGAAATAAGATCTGTTGCACTCTTGAGCTTACTGAACAACCTTTTATCTGAGAACGGGAAAGAGGAAAAGGACCAGAGCCTTTAGTGGTGCAGCCTTCGAAAGGACAGGATTAGTCTACTTTCAAGTGCATTCTCTTTTTCTCTAGTCCCAGCAACTCGTACTTATGCAATATATGCCATTCAGCTTTCTCTTGCGTGCCTCTGAGAGAGGTTAGGCTTATGCAAGTAAGTATCCTTAGGTAGGAGGTATGTATGTAAGGCTTTGCACTCCATTGACTTTAGTCTCCCTGGTGGTATCCCCGAGTCAGGTTTGGGGTGGAAAAAAAGCAGCCAGGAGCGATAAACCTGATATTGATTTGGGAGGCTTGTGCAGAGCATAGCATGCAGCGGGTGTTTTACCTCACCTCCTCCGGGATCCAGACACCAGCAGCCATTCTCCTTTCTGTCTTCAGAGGCACTGCATCCCTCTGGTGAGATCACCATTTGTCAACATGACGACAGAGGGTGATATCACTATAGGGTTACATCGTCACCCAGAATATGAAGGGACAATTGCAGCTCTGGATCCCAGGAAGGTGAGTAAATTCTGGGCTGCTGCAGATCTCTCTGTGGTGTGATTTTTTTTTTTACCCAGTCCAAAAACATGCTAAAGATTGCACCAATTTTAAACCCTAAAATCTGGAAATAATCAAACTGCCAGGGAGCTTAATGGCAGATCAACTTCTAAAACCTTCCAGGCATGTCTGCATCCACAATTTATTTAAACTAGCTGTCGAAAGCATCCAAAAACCCAGACTGTGGTGTGGTGGATGGGAAAAAGTGGCACAATAGTTGCCCAAAAATATGTATTTTTTATTTCAATGCTTTGTTTTAAAGACATTTCAATGGCTGCAGAATTTAGTGGTTAATAGCAAAGCCCCCGTATATGCTAGAATCACCAAATTTGCAGGGTGCCTTAAGAAGGACAGTGGGACAAGGTGTTTTTTTTTTTTCAAGAAGACCATATAGTAGGCAGGGGTGTTGCAGGGCAGGGTGCTGCTGCTCTCTTTGTGTTCCTCCCCCACTGCTGTAGCTATTGTCAAAGAGAGCAAATGACAATGGGTACAACAGGGGAGGGGCACAGGGAGAATGGCAGCTGCCACTATTCTGGACTTGCTATACTAAGTATAGCAAGCCCCAGAGCATCTTTAAAATCCTTTACAGTGCCTCTTATTGGTCTTTTAAAAGACTAATAGGGATCCTCATTGGTCTGTTAAAACACCAATAAAAGGTACTGGATGAGATTTTAAGGATGCCCTGGGGCGTGCTATACTTAGTACAGCAAGTCCAGGGCTTGGAGCAATGTATACGGCACAGTTCGTCGGTCATTGGGGAGTTCTCTGTCCTGCAGCGGGTATTGAGAGGATATGGTGTGGGATTGTTTCTGAGGCTACTGTCCACTGGCGTATCTATAGACCCTGCAGGCTCTGCAAATGCAGGGGGGCCCGGGGGCTCCTGTGGGCCCTTCCATGCTTGCTGCCTGCAGAGGTGATAAATCCTTAGCAGGCTTGAGTTGAGCGGGAGGAGAACAGGCGGTCATATAGTATTTTTTTGTCCTGTGGGGCCCCTCCGGAGAATGCAAGCGGCATACAGGGGGGGGTGCACAAAGGACCTGCATCTTTCTCTGAAAGTTGCCCCGACAGGAGGACAGAGCTATCCCAGCAGGCATCGGACCAGCATCACAGAGCCACTCACAGGAAGTTACTTCCTGCTTGCTGTTGGAGCCGATGGCTTTTCCTCCTCTGCTCTCTAATGCTCGCTAGGTGCTGTGTGGATAGCTCTGTCCTGTCCCAGGCAGTGATCAGTGAAGAATGGATATGACTCTCTGGGGAGGCTGCTGAAAGAGTTTCTTATCTCCTGCACTCTGGTGTCGGGTGACAGTGTCACAGGGAACTGGAAGACTGTCAGTGCAGGCTGAGCAGAGGAATATCCTGTGAAAAGGTATGCATCATTCCTGCTATGCCCTGCCCTGCACCTCACAGATAATATAGTGTAAAATAAGGAAATATTAAAGTAGTTTGGTTTCAGTCTTTAAATGTCTAACCTTGATGTCTAACCTGTCTCCCCCACCCACCAAGATCATTTACTTTCTGGCACCTACCCCTGACGTCTATGCCCCTTTGTTAGGACTCACACACGTTCGTCGTTAAGTGCTGCCCATTCAAATGAGTGCTTACCACCATTTACCGTTGGGTTTGTGCAAACGCTGCATATTTCTCCTTATGTTCCGCATTGTCTGGCCAGAGCTTAGCCAATCCTAGAAGCAACATATTGCTTCCAGGATCGCTTTTCCATGTTCCCCTGCAGGAAGTGAAACATTCTGCACACCACTGAAAGCCACTAAATGCATTGCTCCGAGCGTGCGGAAGAGCATTTAGACGAGAAGCCGAGCAACCGTATGAACACCCCACAAAAGGGCAGGCAGCCTGTTGGCACTGCCATGCTACCCCCCCCCCCCCACCCCGGCACACACGACTTAGCAGAGCTGCAGCATATTGTACTTTATATGATTCAAGCAGCGCACTCTGTGCAGCGTGTCACTGCACAACTCCCGTCTCTGCAAGCCATGTTACATGCATGAGGAGCCATCTGCAAGGACATAGGGTACGCGATGCAGAGTTTCCCCTGGGCTCCGCTTAAAATTTGAGTGCAAATGCAGGTGGAATATTAGATTCAAATATACATGCTGTAGGTCACCGCATAATATGTTGAAAATATAATACGGTGACCTTTATTGAATATATAATGGGGGGGGGGGGGGCCCATTCAAAAATTTTGCAGGGGGGCCCAGTGATTTCTAGTTGCGCCCCTGCTACTGTCGTGTGAGTAATTAAGAACTTTAACCACTTGAGGACCACAGTCTTTTCACCCCTTAAAGAGACTCTGAAGCGAGAATAAATCTCGCTTCAGAGCTCATAGTTAGCAGGGGCACGTGTGCCCCTGCTAAACCGCCGCATACGCGCCGCTAAACGGGGGTCCCTTCACCCCCAAACCCCCCACTGCGACACTTGGTCGCAGGCTTGGTCGCTCCTGGAGGCAGGGCTAATGGCTGCAGCCCTGCCTCCATTCGCGTCTATCAGCCGCGCATCGCAGTTTCTCCCCCACCCCTCTCAGTGAAGGAAGACTGAGAGGGGCGGGGGAGAGGCGGAGATACGTGCTGACAGACGCGCGTGGGGCAGGGTTGCAGCGGTTAGCCCCGCCCCAACTAGGAAGCGCTCCCCCGCTGCACGGAGGGGGATTTGGGGGTCAAGGGACCCCGTTAAGCCGCGGGATAGTGGCGGTTTAGCAGGGGCACACGTGCCCCTGCTATATATGAGGTCTGAAGCGAGATTTATTCTCGCTTCAGACTCTCTTTAAGGACCAGAGCCTTTTTTTCCATTCAGACCACTGCAGCTTTCATGGTTTATTGCTCGGTCATACAACCTACCACCTAAATTAATTTTACCTCCTTTTCTTGTCACTAATACAGCTTTCTTTTGGTGCTATTTGATTGTTGCTGCGAGTTTTAGTTTTTATTATAGCCATCAAAAAAGGCATGAATTTTGTCAAAAAAATGATTTTTTTAACTTTCTGTGCTGACATTTTTCAAATAAAGTAAAATTTCCTATACATTTGAGTGCGAAAGTTATTCTGCTACATGTCTTTAAAAAAAAAAAAAAAAACATTCAGTGTATATTTATTGGATTGGGTAAAAATTATATCGTTTACAAACTATAGTGCCAAAAGTGAATTTTCCCATTTTGAAGCATCTCTGACTTTTCTGACCACCTGTCATGTGTCATGAGGTGCTAAATTTCCTGGATAGTATAAATACCCCCCAAATGACCCCATTTTGGAAAGAAGACATCCCAAAGTATTCACTGAGAGGAATGGTGAGTTCATAGAAGATTTTATTTTTTGTCACAAGTTAGCGGAAAATGACACTTTGTGAGAAAAAAAAAAAAAAGTTTCCATTTCTTCTAACTTGCGACAAAAAAAAAAAAAAAAAAAAATGAAATCTGCCACGGACTCACTATGCTCCTCTCTGAATACCTTGAAGTGTCTACTTTCCAAAATGGGGCCATTTGTGGGGTGTGTTCACTGTCCTGGCATTTTGGGGGGTGCCTAATTGTAAGCACCCCTGTAAAGCCTAAAGATGCTCATTGGACTTTGGACCCCTTAGCGCAGTTAGGCTGCAAAAAAGTGCCAGACATGTGGTATTGCCGTGCTCAGGAGAAGTAGTATAATGTGTTTTGGGGTGTATTTTACACATACCTATGCTGCGTGGGAGAAATATCTCCGTAAATGACAATTTTTTGATTTTTTTTACACACAATTGTCTATTTACAGAGATATTTCTCCCACCCAGCATGGGTATGTGTAAAAATACACCCCAAAACACATTATACTACTTCTCCTGAGTACGGCGATACCACATGTGTGGCACTTTTTTGCAGCCTAACTGCGCAAAGGGGCCCAAAGTCCAATGAGTACCTTTAGGATTTCACAGGTCATTTTGCGACATTTGGTTTCAAGACTACTCCTCACAGTTTAGGGCCCCTAAAATGCCAGGGCAGTATAGGAACCCCACAAATGACCCCATTTTAGAAAGAAGACACCCCAGGGTATTCCGTTAGGAGTATGGTGAGTTCATAGAAGATTTTATTTTTTGTCACAAGTAAGTGGAAATTGATTTTAATTTTTTTATTTTTCACAAAGTGTCATTTTACGCTAACTTGTGACAAAAAATAAAATCTTCTATGAACTCACCATACTCTTAACGGAATACCTTTGGGTGTCTTCTTTCTAAAATGGGGTCATTTGTGGGGTTCCTATACTGCCCTGGCATTTTAGGGGCCCTAAACCGTGAGGAGGACTCTTGAAACCTAATGTCGCATAAATGACCTGTGAAATCCTAAAGGTACTCATTGGACTTTGGGCCCCTTAGCGCACTTAGGGTGCAAAAAAGTGCCACACATGTGGTACCGCCGTACTCAGGAGAAGTAGTATAATGTGTTTTGTGGTGTATTTACAGAGATATTTCTCCCACCCAGCATGGGTATGTATAAAAATACACCCCAAAACACATTATACTACTTCTTCTTAGTACAGCGATACCACATGTGTGACACTTTTTGAAACCTAGGTGCGCTAGGGGGCCTAACGTCCTATTCACAGGTCATTTTGAGGCATTTGGATTCTAGACTACTCATCACGGTTTAGGGCCCCTAAAATGCCAGGACAGTATAGGAACCCCACATGTGACCCCATTTTAGAAAGAAGACACCCCAAGGTATTCCGTTAGGTGTATGGTGAGTTCATAGAAGATTTTTTTTTGTCACAAGTTAGCGGAAAATGACACTTTGTGAAAAAAAAACCAATACAAATCAATTTCCGCTAACTTGTGACAAAAAAATAAAATCTTCTATGAACTCATCATACCCCTAACAGAATACCTTAGGGTGTCTTCTTTCTAAAATGGGGTCACTTGTGGGGTTCCTATACTGCCCTGGCATTTTAGGGGCCCTAAACCGTAAGGAGTAGTCTGGAAACCAAATGCCGCAAAATGACCCTTGAAATCCTAAAGGTACTCACTGGACTTTAGGCCCCTTAGCACAGTTATGCTGCAAAAAAGTGTCACACATGTGGTATCGCCGTACTCAGGAGAAGTAGTATAATGTATTTTGTGGTGTATTTTTTACATATAACCATGCTGGGTGGGAGAAATATCTCTGTAAATGACACATTTTTGATTTTTTTTTACACACAATTGTCCATTTACAGAGAGATTTCTCCCACCCAGTATGGGTATGTGTAAAAATACACCACAAAACACATTAAACTACTTCTCCTGAGTACGGCAATACCACATGTGTGACACTTTTTTGCAGCCTAGGTGCGCTAAGGGGCCCAACGTCCTATTCACAGGTCATTTTAAGGCATTTGTTTTCAAGACTACTCCTCACGGTTTAGGGCCCCTAAAATGCCAGGGCAGTATAGGAACCCCACAAGTGACCCCATTTTAGAAAGAAGACACCCCAAGGTATTCCGTTAGGTGTATGGTGAGTTCATAGAAGATTTTATTTTTTGTCACAAGTTAGTGAAAAATGACACTTTGTGAAAAAAACAATAAAAATCAATTTCCGCTAACTTTTGACAAAAAATAAAATCTTCTATGAGCTCGTCATACACCTAACAGAATACCTTGGGGTGTCTTTTTTCTAAAATGGGGTCACTTGTGGGGTTCCTATACTGACCTGGCATTTTACGGGCCCAAAACCGTGAGTAGTCTGGAAACCAAATTTCTCAAAATGACTGTTCAGGGGTATAAGCATCTGCAAATTTTGATGACAGGTGGTCTATGAGGGAGCACATTTTTTGGAACCGGTCATAAGCAGGGTAGCCTCTTAGATGACAGGTTGTATTGGGCCTGATCTGATGGATAGGAGTGCTAGGGGGGTGACAGGAGGTGATTGATGGGTGTCTCAGGGGGTGGTTAGAGGGGAAAATAGATGCAATCAATGCACTGGGGAGGTGATTGGAAGGGGGTCTGAGGGGGATCTGAGGGTTTGGCCGAGTGATCAAGAGCCCACACGGGGCAAATTAGGGCCTGATCTGATGGGTAGGTGTGCTAGGGGGTGACAGGTGGGGACAGGAGGTGATTGATGGGTGTATGAAGGTGTGAGGGGGGAAATAGATGCAAGCAATGCACTGGCGAGGTGATCAGGGCTGGGGTCTGAGGGTGTTCTGAGGGTGTGGGCGGGTGATTGGGTGCCCTAGGGGCAGATAGGGGTCTAATCTGATGGGTATCAGTGACAGGGGCTGATTGATGGGTGATCAGTGGCTGATTAGATGGCAGAACAGATGTAAACAATGCACTTTGGAGGTGATCTGAGGGTAGGTTTCGGGCAATCTGATGGTGTGGGAGGGTGATCAGATGCCCGTAAGAGGCAGGTTAGGGTCTGATCTGATAAGTGGCAGTGAAAGGTGGTGATTGACGGGTGATTGATGGGTGATTGACGGGTGAATGACGGGTGAATGACGGGTGAATGATGGGTGATTGACAGGTGATTACAGGGGAGAATAGATGTATACAGTACACAGGGGGGGGGGGGTCTGGGGCGGCCTGAGGTCGTTCTGAGGGTGTGGGTGGGTGATTGGGTGCCCTAGGGGCAGATAGGGGTCTAATCTGATGGGTAGCAGTGACAGGGGGTGATTGATGGGTGATTTATGGGTAATTAGTGGGTGTTTAGAGGAGAGAACAGATGTAAACACTGCACTTGGGAGGTGATCTGATGTCGGATCTGCGGGCGATCTATTGGTGTGGGTGGGTGATCAGATTGCCCGCAAGGGGCAGGTTAGGGGCTGATTGATGGGTGGCAGTGACAGGGGGTGATTAATGGGTGATTGACAGGTGATTGACAGGTGATTGACAGGTGATCAGTGGGTTATTACAGGGGGGATAGAGGCATACAGTACACAGGGGGGGGGGTCTGGGGAGAATCTGAGGGGTGGGGGGGGGGGTGATCAGGAGGGAGCAGGGGGCAGTTTAGGGTTAAAAAAAAATAGCGTTGACAGATAGTGACAGGGAGTGATTGATGGGTGATTAGGGGGTGACTGGGTGCAAACAGTGGTCTGGGGGGTGGGCAGGGGGGGTCTGAGGGGTGCTGTGGGCGATCAGGGGGCAGGGGGGGGAAATCAGTGTGCTTGGGTGCAGACTAGGGTGGCTGCAGCCTGCCCTGGTGGTCCCTCGGACACGGGGACCACCAGGGCAGGAGGCAGCCTGTATAATTGGCTTTGTATACATTACAAAGCCTATTATACGTATTGCGTGCGGCGATCCGGGTGCTAGTAACCCGCCGGCGCTTCCGAACGGCCGGCGGGTTACAGCACGAGGGGGCAGAGCCAGTCATCGGCGGCTGATCACGTCATGAATGACGTGATCGCGGCATAACCACGCCCACCGCCGCCACCGCCGATGGGCGTATTGTGGTCGTTTGGGCCCAGCCCTTGCCGCCGCCCATCGGCTTAAGGCAGTCGGCAAGTGGTTAAAGGACTTTTTTGTGATTACATTTTTATTTCATTCTCTTGGGTAAGGGGTGCGTCAGTGCCACAATACTCATTTCATCTGGGAAGGGGTCAAGCATCTGGGTGTCCCCCAGGTGTCAACAGCCTCCACCTCCTCCTGGGCACCGGAGGTGAGTAAGAGTCCCTTGTCCGTGGACTGGACAAGGACTCTGGGGAAGAGGGGGGCTGCCCCTCTCTTTCCGAGCCCCCCCATACCATGGACCCTGCGGGCTGGTATAGCTCAGGGTGCAGAGCCCCACATGATTCAGGCTTGCATTCTGGCTATCCCAGCTTGCATGACAAGGGCTTGAAGGGGTTAAATTAATTGGCTCCTGACACATGATTGCTGTGAGCCAATCACAGCAATCACATGTCTTAAAATGACACGGACAGCTCTGGTCTTAAAGAGGCCAGAGATGTCCCGTCACAAAGTGACTAAACAAAAGAAGGGTTATAATTATTTTCCGTTTCCTCTAACCACAATCCTTTGTGGTTTACAATCTTTTCAACTCTGCATCTCCCATACATATAAAGCGCAAGCAAAGGCTGAGAAAAATGTGATGCATTTACTAATCTACGGCAAAGTTACCATGCGCAACGAGCACTTGGCAAACTTACTGGTAATCCCGACAGTACGGTTGGTCAGAAATGCCCATTTCCAATTCTACAGAAATTCCAATTTCCGCCAATGCCAACTTCAGTTTTACAATTTCCGATTTTCTGTTTTTCTGATTTCCATTTTTCCCAACAATAAAAAAAATAGGAAAAAAAATAGGAAAATGGTAATCCAAAAACCCTAAATTGGAAAAAATGGAAAATCAGTCTTGTGATTGGTCTAGAATTACTGCAGTGATCTGATTTTCACAGAAAAAAAAATGCATTCACTGATTGGTCCAATGCATTCCGAGTTCTGTAATGGGGCTAAAATAATGGAATTGCGGTAAATCGGATTTCCACGGATTTCCAATTTCCAAATTCTATTTTCTGAATTCTGATTGGAAATGCTAATTTCTGATCGGAAATACATAAATGTAAATTCCCCAGAATCCGATTGAGCATCCGTACCCGACAGCAAGGTAGTGTGGGTTGCGCAATTAGCACAGCCCACATTACCTAGGTAGCACGGACATTATCAGGGTACCGTGGTAACAGATGCATTACCTAGGTAACGGTGATCATACTAATTGTGCAATACATGCTAACTTACTGTCGGGATAAACAGTAAAATTGCTGTCTCCCTGCACAAGACAACTTTACTGTACATTAGTGGATACATTCCAATAATTCACATTCTGTGCAGTACAAGTACTGCAGCATACATTCAATCAGAAGATAGCTTAACCACAATTTAATTGTCATTTTTGTTCTAGTCACTGTTTTCCTTTAGCTACAGTGCCCCCTCTACAGGAATGTCTGTCTTCTTAATGTGTCACTGTGAATTAACTCATCTAGAACATTAGGAAATGGAACTGCATGTTTCATGTGGCTCCTGCTATGAAACACAGCCCCTCTGATAGATATATTACTTACAGTCAGCAGTTTGCACTTGTATAGTCAGCCAGGCATGTACCTTTCTCTGGAACGTTATGTCAGGTATGTAAGTGTGTGCAGCTCACCTCACCTCATACAGAGGTGTCTATTCACATATTCCTTCTAATACCGCACAAGACTCTGCTGTGTTAGTGAACACATTAATTGATGGCAGCAGAGGTGCACACTATCCCATTCTATGGGTAACCTCCTGCAGAGTTAGTGTCCGTATTTATTACTCCTTTATAAAACATAAGAATGTTTGGTATGGCAGCCAGGCATTCAGAAAATGCAGCCATTTCAGTGCGCAGCTAAAGCACTAAGAAAATATAAACGTGCCCAAAAACAATATCTTTAGTTGAAGAATCTTAAAGCGGACCTAAAGCAAAATAATGAGATAAACATATACACCTATGGTACTAGCCCTAATAGTGATGATCAAAATCAGCTAATTACAATTACATCAAATTTTCGCAATTATGTCTACACGTAATTACGATTTGTAAATTCAATTGATTTTGTGCAATCTCACTAATATTATAAATGCGAAAGTTCGGATGTTTGGATGTTTGTTACTCAATCACGCAACAATGGCTGAACGGATTTGAATGAAACTTGGCACACACATAGTACATTACCTGGAATAACATATATTTGTATCCCCCTAACCAAAAAGTGGGCAGAGACAAATACAAATTTCACTGGGAAAATGTAAACTGCAGCCATTCTTTCACTGTTTATGGTAGGGTTCTCAAACTTTGCACATTTGGTCACTGGGTGACTGGGATTAATATTCAGAAAGTGGGTGGAGCCTACAAAAGCCAATCCAATTTCACCAATTGATTTTCAAGGGGAATATTTAATTGCTGCCATTTTTGCACTGTTAATCGCACAAGCCTCAAATCTGGTACAGTTGGTCATTGGTTGAGTGGGGGGCAATGCCGGGCCATCAGCTAGAGAGAGGTAGAGGAAAAAACTCAGGGAGGTCCGGGAGCCCAATTTGGTGCAATATTGTTAGTGGGTACAGGAATTTTTGTAAGTACAGATAGTTGAATGCTCACAAAGGTGGGTTGCTGTATGAGGCAACGACTTGTTATCGCACATGAGGAAATACCGTCCCCACTGGCCTTTGCTGCTGGTCGCAACACCAAAAAATAGATCTGTCAGAAAAAGCTTTCGAAATCGATCTTCCCCTAAGAGGAAGGGGTACTAAGCAATTCAAAGAGGGTTTGGAGGCGCCCGGTATGAATGTGGTATAGACTATTCTCTACACGCTAATAGTAATAAAAAGGATAAAAGGTTTGGTCCTACGTTATAGGTGTCCCATTACAGGAAATATACAAATGGAGGTATGTAGTACAAAATGTTTGGTTTTATTGGTGCACAAGACAACACGTTTCACGGCTTGAGCTGCTTCCTCAGGTCAATAGCTGTGCCTGGACTCTTCACAAGCCAAGTATCCGGGCGCCAGTATGCCGGCATAACGACGCCCGGATACTTGGCTTGTGAGGAGTCCAGGCACAGCTATTGACCTGAGGAAGCGGCTCAAGCCGTGAAACGCGTTGTCTTGTGGGCCATCAGCTAGTCATTCATAATTTCATGTACATTTTCACATATTTTTTGTGCAGACTTTAGCAGTGAATAGCAAAGCCCCCATACAACAAAATAATTTTTGTTGCAATAGGTTACAAACTCCAGAAATCTCTCTTTAGTCCGTACCCATATAAGTTAGGCAAAGTAACCCTAAATGTAATCTGATGTTTATGCCCCCAAAACACACATATAGTAAGGCAGCGTTTCCTCCACACACAAAAAAAATACACATCAATGCTACGTTTCCCCCAGGATTTGGTGGTCTCATATCACAGATGTGCAGACGATAAATCTGCAGAAACTGCACAATGCTATCATGTCAATATGGTATTGACCATATTGCCATGAAGAATGAAGGCAGTTCACAAAGCAAAAAGCGGTCCTACTCAGTACTAGCAAGACATAACTAATAAAACAAACACTACACCACATATAAAATGCTGAAAACTTTACCCTAGATGTCAAATGCAGAAACTGTTACGCAATATATCAAATGCAGAAACAATTACCCCACATGTCAAACCATTACCACACATGTGAAATGCAGAAATGTTTACCCCAAGGGGGAATGGTCTATGGTAAAGCATATGCTTGTCTGAAAAAAAAGTGAGATTTGAGGGAGCGTTTAAAGAAATCAAAGGCTGGAGAGTGACGGATGTGTTGTAGAATGGCATTCCAGAGGAGAGGCGGGGTAAAGCACGTGTAAAATCTTGTATACATAAATGCGAGGTCATACTAAGTCATTAGGATCCCACCGTGGGTAATAAGTGCTATAGAAACATGCTGCTGAGCTATAACTATTCAGTGGAGGTGTAAACATGCACTGGGTCATAGAGAAAAGGCAGACAGCATGGCCAAGAGTGCACAGATGGTGCAGCCGCCAACCACCATAACAGGTGAGTAATTAATGCAGCTACACATGCAGGGGGCCCCAGGGAGCAGTGGGATAATCATGGGGGGAGGGTAGGTAGGGCCCCCCCAGCTCAGGATCACCCCAGAGCCCCTTAACCTCCCTGAGGGTATAATTATTTCTGGATTTTAGGATCTAAAAGAAGTTAATTTGGGGTTTTTTTGCATGTTTTTAGACCCTACAACCAGGAAAAAAAACCTCATACCATCACTCCCCTAGGATCCAGCGCTACAATTCTCCCTCTGACCTCCGGGTGGCGCCCTATAGTGAACCCTATACTGAAATTGTCGCCTGTTGTCATGACGACAAACAGCAATTTCACCTGAGGAAACCGGAAGGAGAATGGCTGCCGGTGTCTGGATCCCGGGGAGGTGAGTTGAAATGCCCACTGTACTTCAGGCTCTGCACACACCTCCCGGCGGCTACCCAGTCAGGCTCGGGGTTACCGCAAGGGACTTAGTTAAACCATCCCTAACTGTATTACAGTATGTCACAGCTCTACTGGTGAATTACACAAACAGTCCATATGTCTAACAGGTCATGGGCTAATTAGAATGGATAATTATATTTCTTTGAATTGCATCAGATGCAGAGAATATGTAACAATAAGTTAATACAAGTAAACCAACCAACAGAAGGTTACACACATGACACACAGAGCTCCGACAAGTATTAATTTCTTCCTTTCCGCAGGGCTAAAAGGGTTACCTTTTCCGTTCATTTTTTTCTCTTTATATCTAGACTGCAGAATAACACAGGATTAATAGTTTCCCTTACAAGATAAAATCCCATCGCCTGATAGCTCTACATCCTAAAAGTAACTTATCTTGCGGTTTCAAGTGAAAATAGGCTCTGTAGCAGTATCTGTGGGTGAAGCAATGCATTGTTATCTGTACATTAACCTTTCCCTCCACCAGCAAGAGCATTGCCACAGTAACAAAGGCACGACTGTGCGGCTTCCCCCGGACTGCTATATGTCACCACAGAGCGTATTGCTGAAATTCAGTTTAAAGGGTTTATATGAGGTTTCAAAACATATCCATTTTATTTGTTATATTTAATGCTAGATGGATTGATAAATGGGGTACATTTAAAAAAGGCCCCACAAAAAAAATGGTGCAGGGTGATGCCAGGAAGGACATCTTGCTACTAAGGTTATTTGATGTTTCGGTAATGTCCTAAAATGTTAAATAAATTTAGCAACAAGATGTCATTATCAACATTTCTCATACATTACCTGGTCCCAGCAGGGCTGTGTCGAGGCAGAGGCGAGAGAGGCTCCAGCCTCAGGGCGCAGTGTAGGAGGGGCACACAACTCACTCAGCTATCAGTCCCCTATTGTGTTTGATGCAGAGAGAAATAAGAAAAAAAGAGATACATGGCACTGACTGCAAGCCAGATAAGTAGAGATTAAGGTGTTGGGGGGGAGGGGTTGGGGGCCCTGGGATGTCTCTTAGTCTAATAGCAATCAGTGTGTGTTGGCTGGGGTGGGAGGGATGGAGGGGCGCACTTTAGTGTCAGCCTTGGGTGCTGGAGTACCTTGCCCCAGCTCTGGGTCCCAGCGATCACATCTCTTCCACTTCCTTGGTTAGTTTTCAGGAGTCCTCCAGACAGTCAATCACCATGCAGGGACTGAAGCTGCATGGTGATTGGCTGGCTGCAGGACAGCTGCAAACAACAAGGAAGTGGAGAAAAAACCTGATCACCTGGGAGCAGTTAATGTATCGCTGCTTACTCTCACATGGGACCCGCCCTCTACCTATTCCTAACCCTACCCCCTTCAACCCCTCTGCCTACGAGCACTGTAATAACAGCGCAGGAGATTTGGGCGCAGACTGTGCCACCATAGGCCGTAATAGGAATTATGGCTGCAGCCTCGCACAGTCAGTAACTTCGGCGCCGCCAGGAGACTGAGCTGAAGTTGCTTTTAAAACACTGTAATTTGGCCGCCAGCAAAAGCTGGAAGCCGAATTACATAATTCCCCCCTATCCACGTGGACCTGGAGGGGGAATAGTAATTAACGCCGCTGCGTAATATGTTGGCGCTTTATAAATACAACAAATAAATAAAAAATAAATAACGCCGCCGGGACTTATGCAGGAGCAGGATAAGCCACATACCGTCTGTACCCTGCGCCCAAATCTCCCGGCGGCCAGTTTATATGTATGCCTCTGGCTAATCCTGGGCTACACCACCCTTGCTGCCTAACTGTGGACTACTCCAACCCCGCTGCCTAATACTAGCCCCCCGCCTGTACCTACTCTTTGCTGCTATATATGGTAATAATACAGGATGCAATTACCGGCAAGAAGGTTAAATTATGGTGCCTGATAAATAGTGGGCACTAGGCCCCCGCTAAATATCGAGCACCATAGTTTACCCTCCTTGCCACTAATCGTGGATTGTACTATTGCTGCCTACGGCAGCACCTTTTTAATAGGTGCTAGTCCTGTGTCATTTTTATCTGCTCCGTGATGAGTGGATGGTATGTGTCATTTTTACTACAGACCTATGTGTTTAAACTTTTAGCAGCCACATAAAGTAAATCACATATGTACGGCCCATCACCGTAAGGGTCCTGTGCATGCACGGTTTAGTCTTTCGAATACTGTGCATGCGCAGGACCCTTAAGTCGATGGGCGTGATGACACACCAAGTGCCAGGATGGTGCTTCCCCGGCTTTGACTGTAGTTGTACACCTACCAGAGCTGCCAGCAGGACCACGGAGGGAACCCAGAGGACACCGACGGATCTTGCGAGCTACGGCGGCAGGGGGGGGGGGGGGGAGGATTTAAGTCCAAATTTCATCTGTGTTCAGGGAAGGAATACTTAGTAATATAAAAAAAAGCAGTTTTACCTACCTAGGGCTTCTACTGCCTCCCTGAAGTCACCCTGTGCCCACATCAGTACTTAACAATCCTCCGTTCCCCCGTCGTAGCTCAGTTTCACTATCGCCGACCGGACCTGTCGCCGGCCACTGCACCTGTGCCTGCGTGGCTCTGGCCGCATGCATCTTCGTTTGCACTCTTGTTGCCGGGAGCATCCTGCGCAGTCACCATTGAGATTTTCTCGTATTGTGCCTGCGCAGGATGCTCCCAATGGTGGGAGCACCAATGAGGACGCAAGGCCGTGCAGGCACAGTGGCCGGCGACAGGCTCAGTCGCTGAAAGTGAAACTGAGTCACGGCGGAGGACCAGAGGATCGTTCAGTACTGGCACAAACACAGGATGACTGCAGGGAGCTGGTAGAAACCCCAGGTAAGTAAAACTGCCTTTTTATATATGACTTAAGCATCCCTTTAAGGTTTGGGCTGATGGTTTAGTATATTAAGCATATGAAAGGAAAAGACCTAGCAAACCATTGACAGAGCAGCTCTCAGGTACTTATGTTTCATCAAAAGGCTGTATAAGCTTTCATTTTGTTTATTATTTTCCCCTATCCTCTAGTGCATATGATTAAGAGAACTGTGGTCTGTTCAATGGCTCTTCCCTACACTATCTCACTGAACCTCTTCATTAGAAAGTCTGCAGCTTCTGCTTTTATTAATGCATATGCATCGGAGGAACGTAATTGGCTGGTGGTTTTGTTGAGATTCCCCCCCCCCCCCTCTTTTCTGCTGAGAACAAGTCTTATCTGATGGTAAGTAATTTATGCTTCAAAGCTGGAGAGGAGTGCGCTAAACACAATGTTTGCAGAGGCTAGCTGCACAAGCAATCCTACCGTTTGATTAAAATTACTCCTTCTAGCTGATTGTTAAAGTAGTGTTTAAAGCAATCCACTTAATGGCACACGATCATGAAAACAGAGCTTAATTCATATCTTCAGAGAGGAACACAAATATATGGGCATGTTTCAGCTTCGCATATGTGTTTCTGCAAAGCTGCACTGTACAAATGACAGTATAGGAATATGTGTGTGTGTGTGTGTATATATATATTATACATATATATACATGATTATATATATATATATATATATATATATATATATATATATATATATATATAAAATTACAGAGGGGATGCAGCACACAACAGGAAAACAGTGACAGGGGCTCTTGGTTATGCTTTAACGCGCTTAAGCTCACCAACTGCGCCAAAGTGTCCCCGATCTGGTGAGTCCTACTCTACCATGCAAAATGCCAGTTTTTATAAGCAGTCTAGTGGGAACTAAACCAAAAACCCAAGAGTCAACTAAATGGGAAAAAAGGGAAATTAAAAACACCACACCTTTTACTAGCTACCAAATGAACTCTCTGAACATGTGCAATGCACTCATTTATACGCTTAACTGTGCTAGAGGTGGGTGTGGTTATGCAGGCTTACAGGGGAAAATTATAAATAAATACCAAGGGGTAAGCAGCACAAACCAAATTTTTATGCAATTCTATGCAAAGCGTGCACGCAGCACAGGAGGTCCCCAACCTCCATAAGAAATATATAATTACAGAGGGGCTGCAGCACACAACAGGAAAACAGTGTTGTGTGCTGCAGCCCCTCTGTAATTATATATTTCTTATGGAGGTTGGGGACCTCCTGTGCTGCGTGCATGCTTTGCATAGAATTGCATAAAAATTTGGTTTGTGTTGCTTACCCCTTGGTATTATATATATATATATATATATATATATATATATATATATATATATATATATATATATATAATTTTGAATCATGATTTTGATTTGCATTTATCTCTCTAATTACAGCTTTCCTGCTTTGAATCATTACATTCTACATTTAAAGGGCTTCTGCTGAGTCCTCCAATAAACAAAAACAGACACTTACCTGGGGCTTTTATCAGTTCCCTGTAGCTGTTATGTCCCACGCCGTCCTCCTCCGATCAATCGTTCCCTGCCGCCGGAACTGGGCAATTATTTGTCTAACAAGAAGAGTAATGCATGCTCCAGCTTGTGTCTCCGGGAGCTTACGGTGCAGTACGAGGTTTTCTTGTACTTTTAAGATCCTTAGAGGGTCTTGCAAGGTAAGGCCCTTTTTTTAGCCAAGCTGAACATTGTTTCAGTCAAAGATTGTATGCAGAGTTCTCTCTCAATACAGATTCTAGGAGGCCATAATGCTGAATATAATAGGGAACATTAAATGTCAGAATGCAGCATTATCTATTTGATGTGCAGACTGGCTGTCTAAGCCTGGGATGGCCAAGTCCAAACAATGACTTGTGTTCCTAAACACAGGTTTCTAGGTATTTGGAGTACAGGGCATAGCTTTCAGTCACAGAGTTATTTAAGCCAATAGCAAGTGTTTAATAGGGGTAACACCTGGAACCCACCCATATCCCACCTTCGGGTGTGTGTGGATAGTTAACACTTCTGGATCTGGAGGATTTTCCTTATATAAGGTTGATCCCTAAATGTCTGAGGTAGCGCGCTCATATTCATCTAGCTTTGCTGCATATCCGTCTTGTTATAAGTTTGCTTCATGTATTCCTGCTATTGATGTCATGTTCAAGATAACTAAGATTGCACCGTGTATCACTGTTTGATACAATACAAGTCTTAACTGCTCAGACGTTTCAATTCTGTGGAAATGGCTGTAAGAATTCCCTGAGGTGATAAAGACAAGCGTGGTCCGGGACCACTGATGCTAAAGGTATTTACACAAAGAGACTGTATAAAATATAACAGTACTGTGCCTGCGCAGTAAGCTCCCGGAGACGCGAGAGGGAGCACGCATGTGCGCGTCCACGTCCGCGCAGCAACAGACGTGTGCCACGCATAATTAGACCAGGACCGGCAGTGGGGAACGAGTGATCAAAGAAGGACGGCGCGGGACATTACAGCTACAGGGGGCTGATAGAAGCCCCAGGCAAGGGTCTGTTTTTGTTTATTGGAGGACTCCACAGAACCCCTTTAGGAAAGGCAGATAAGGGATTGGACTTTACCATTATGCGAGTGAAAGCTGCAGGGTGAAGTGAATACGATTGTATGTTTCTTACTTTGAGGAATATAAGGTTAATGTTGATACCTTGTTATGCTAATTATGTTCAATTATGCCTAATTGATGTGATGTCATTTCCTGCTGGTGCTTTATATACCTTGATGTTTCATTTGGTGATTAGCGTGATAAAGGACAGGGATTGCCAGAAGGCTTGAATGTATATATACTGATTTTTGCTCTAAATAAAGAGCTGGCATGCTGCAGACCATTGTTTGTTGTATATATATAGTATATATATATATATATATATATATATATATATATATATATATATATATATATATATATATATATATATATATATATATATATATATATATGTATATATATATATATATATTTATTTATATATTTATATATATATAAATACCAAGGGGTGAGCAGTATAAACCAAATTTTATGCAATTCTATGCAAAGCAGGCACGCAACACTGGAGGTCCCCAGACTCCATAAGAAATATATAAATACAGAGGGGCAGCAGCACACAACAGGAAAACAGTGACAGGGGCTCTTGGTTACGCTTTAACGCGCTTAAGCTCACCAACTGCGCCAAAGTGTCCCCAATCTGGTGAGTCCTACTCTACCATGCAAAATGCCAGTTTTTATAAGCAGTCTAGTGGGAACTAATCCAAAAACCCAAGAGTCAACTTAATGGTAAAAAAGGAAATTAAAAACACCACAAAAAACACTAGCTACCAAACAAACTTTCTGAACATGTGCAATGCACTCATGTATATACTTAACTGTGCTAGAGGTGGGCGTGGTTATGCAGGCTCACAGGGAAAAATTATAAATAAATACCAAGGGGTGAGCAGCACAAACCAAATTTTATGCAATTCTATGCAAAGCAGGCACGCAGCACTGGAGGTCCCCAGACTACATAAGAAATATATAAATACAGAGGGGCTGCAGCACACAAAAGGAAAATAGTGACAGGGGCTCTTGGTTAAGCTTTAACGCGCTTAAGCTCACCAACTGCGCCAAAGTGTCCCCAATCTGGACACAAAAGTGTCCCCAATCAGGAAAACAGTGACAGGGGCTCTTGGTTACGCTTTAACGCACTTAAGCTCACCAACTGTGCCAAAGTGTCCCCAATCTGAAGAGTCACCAGATTGGGGTTTCACCAGATTGGGGACACTTTGGCGCAGGTGGTGAGCTTAAGCGCGTTAAAGCGTAACTTTGCATTTTTATAATTAACATTTGTATTCAATCAGCACATACCGTTCCTATATTCTATTTCAAACGGTGTATATATATATACATATATATATATATATATATATATATATATATATATATATATATATATATACAGTGGCTTGCAAAAGTATTCGGGCCCCCTTGAAGTTTTCCACATTTTGTCACATTACTGCCACAAACATGAAACAGTTTTATTGGAATTCCACATGAAAGACCAATACAAAGTGGTGTACAATTGAGAGGTGGAACGAAAATCATACATGATTCCAAACATTTTTTACAAATAAATAACTGCAAAGTGGAGTGTGTGTAATTATTCAGCCCCCTTTGGTCTGAGTGCAGTCAGTTGCCCATAGGCATTGCCTGATGAGTGCTAATGACTAAATAGAGTGCACCTGTGTGTAATCTAATGTCAGTACAAATACAGCTGCTCTGTGACGGCCTCAGAGGTTGTCTAAGAGAATATTGGGAGCAACAACACCATGAAGTCCAAAGAACACACAAGACAAGTCAGGGATAAAGTTATTGAGAAATGTAAAGCAGGCTTAGGCTGCAAAAAGATTTCCAAAGCCTTGAACATCCCACGGAGCACTGTTCAAGCGATCATTCAGAAATGGAAGGAGTATGGCACAACTGTAAACCTGCCAAGACAAGGCCGTCCACCTAAACTCACAGAACGAACAAGGAGAGCGCTGATCAGAAATGCAGTCAAGAGGCCCATGGTGACTCTGGACGAACTGCAGAGATCTACAGCTAAGGTGGGGAAATCTGTCGATAGGACAACTATTAGTCGTGCACTGTACAAAGTTGGCCTTTATTGAAGAGTGGCAAGAAGAAAGCCATTGTTAACAGAAAAGCATAAGAAGTCCCGTTTGCGGTTTACTACAAGCCATGTGGGGGACACAGCAAACATGTGGAATAAGATGCACTGGTCAGATGAGACCAAAATTGAACTTTTTGGCCAAAATGCAAAGCGCTATGTGTGGCGGAAAACTAACACTGCATATCACTCTGAACACACCATCCCCACTGTCAAATATGGTGGTGGCAGCATCATGCTTTGGGGGTGCTTCTCTTCAGCAGGGACAGGGAAGCTGGTCAGAGTTAATGGGAAGATGGATGGACCCAAATACAGGGCAATCTTGGAAGAAAACTTCTTGGAGTCTGCAAAAGACTTGAGACTGGGGCGGAGGTTCACCTTCCAGCAGGACAACGACCCTAAGCATAAAGCCAGGGCAACAATGGAATGGTTTAAAACAAAACATATCCGTGTGTTAGAATGGCCCAGTCAAGGTCCAGATCCAAATCCAAGTAAGAATCTGTGGCAAGATCTGAAAACTGCTGCTCACAAACGCTGTCCATCTAATCTGACTGAGCTGGAGCTGTTTTGCAAAGAAGAATGGACAAGGATTTCAGTCTCTAGATGTGCAAAGCTGGTAGAGACATACCCTAAAAGACTGGCAGCTGTAATTGCAGCAAAAGGTGGTTCTACAAAGTATTGACTCAGGGGGCTGAATAATTACGCACACCCCATTTTGCAGTTATTGATTTGTAAAAAATGTTTGGAATCATGTGTGTTTCACGTGTACACCACTTTGTATTGGTCTTTCACAGGGAATTCCCAAAAAATTGATTAATGTATGTGGCAGTAATATAACAAAATGTGATAAATTTCAAGGGGGCCGAATACTTTTGCAAGCCACTATATATAGATATATATATATATAGATATACTGTATATACAGTATATATATATATATATATATATATATATATATATATATATATATATATATATATATATATATATATATATATATTGTAACAATCGGTGTCAACACACAGAGAGAATCTGATTTGCAGTATCACCAAGAATACAGATATATACCTGATTATTGATGATCTGCAGAATCACCAATAATACAGATATAGTACTAACCTCTGGACACCTGTAAATATCGTGAGTGTTTGGTGCAACAGTATACTTTAAGTAATCCACCTGATGAGCAGGTGGTCCTTGGCAGTGTGGGCAACACTGCTATTTGAAAAGCACTAGAACCCTCCAGCAGCCTGAGAACTTCCAAGGGGTGGAGTCTCAGGCTGAAGTAGAAAGGGTCAGAGAGTGAGTGACACCTGAAGGTAGATGTCACTAACTGATCTGGAGACTATCTCCTAAAGAGGGGCGATAGCTCTCGAGGTCGGGCAAGCCGGGTCGGCAACACACGGACAAATAAAGTACAAAGACAGAAGGCTGGTTCGGTATCCAAGACAGGCAGGGTTGGCAACAGGTAATCAGATAGGCGTGGTACCGAATCAGCGAGCAGAGGGATAGTCAGGAAAGCAATAGGTCATAACAGATATCAAACAATTCCTAGTCTTGGGTGTGAGGTCCGTGGTCTCTACACCCTGGAACTAGTCTGAAGTATAACAGAATGATAACACAAGTTCCCTAGTCTTGGGTGTGAGGTCCGTGGCCTCAACACCCTGGAACTAGTCTGAAGTATAACACAATGGTAACACAGTATCCCTAGTCTTGGGTGTGAGGTCCGTGGTCTCTACACCCTGGAACTAGTCTGAAGTATAACACAATAATAATACAGTAGTAATCTGGCTCAGTGTGAATTCCCAGGTCCTCCTGGTTCAAACACACTGTTGGATCTGACTAAGGTCTGAGTGCTTCCACGTAGTGTTCGCAACGGCAGACAACTTGTGACTGTCCAGCCGTAACTATATATAGAGTAGTGCTCTCTGGCGCCACCCCTAAGTGATAGACCAATAGCCACTAGTTCTGAGGTCAGCTGACCAGCCGCATGCTGCTGCGTGCAAACCGCCGCACTGGACGCGGAACCAGCCGCCCCGCTATCAGTACATGCGGTGGCCCTTCCGCGTTCACTCCCAGTACCAGACGCATGCCTCTGTGTGTAACCCGCCGCGCTGGACACGGAATTAGCCGCCTTGCTGTCAGCACACGCGGCGGCTTTTCCGCTTTCTCTCACGTATATACATTGCTGTGCAAACACTTATGGCAGGTATTAAAAGAAGCTAAGAAAAAAGTAAAAATGGTTTCACTAATATTGATTCTGTTAAATTTCGCCATACACAAGACAAATCATTGATTTACCCCTTTTTTTTATTTATGAAAATAATTGTTTGTAAAGAAGAATTGAAAGTTTAATTTTTAAGAAATATGATCGAATTTCCTTTTTTGACAGAACGTTCTGATCAGATTTTCAGAAAATAGATGGTGTAGGATAAATAATATTTTATTATTATTATTATTTATAGAGCCAACTCATTTTTAGGAGTTTTGAATGATTTTTTTTTGGGAGTTGCAGAAAAATCAAACATATGTGGTATACATTGATCAGGTATATTAAACATTACAATCAATTTGAAAAACTGATTGTAATTCTTTAAATAAAAACACATATAAAGTAAAAATGTGGTCAATGAGCATCTTTAGTCTTAAAGGGAGCCTGAAAAGAGAGAGATATGGTGACCGACATATGTATTTCCTTGTAAACTATACCGGTTGCCTTACTGTCCTGTTCATTCACTGTCTCATACTTTTTGCCATAGAACCTGGATGAGCATGTAGAGCAGAACAATCTGATTAGATTACCTACAGTATATGCTTATTTTAAATGTGTGATTCAGACACTACTGCAGCCAAAGAGATCAGCAGGACTGCTACCTCTAGCTTTATGTACCCTTTAATAATTTACAAAATGAAAGTAAACAGAAAAAAAAATCTAGCTCAAAATGTTAGCTCAAACCAATATTTGTTGTGACTAGTCTTTAAAACTGCATCAAATCATATTGGTACTTCAGAATCAGAATTATTTATTTCCCCAAGTACAATGCGGGTTGTACCTGGAATTATTTTGGCACATACAGAGTCGAGGATGGTACAGTAACAACATAGAGTAGAAATATGCAGAGATGTCATCATATACATTACATTGAAACAGTGGAGAGGACTAGAGAGGTCCGTCAGAGTGCTTTATTGAGCAGAGCTGCCACAATCTGTCCAGCTCCAGGCTTATGACCTGATCCAGTGCAGGTGGTCAGCATGGGAGTCCAATGCTGTATGGTGGCTGCAGGTGAAGGGCAGTGGACCAGGCTTGTTGGCAGGCTGCACAGCATTGATGGAGGGAGAGCTGGTGGTACTGCAGATGAGATGGGATTGTTCAGTGTCAGCAGGATGCAGGAGCTCTTATGTGGCATGAGCCTTGTAGCTGCAAGGCTGGAGTCCCATGGTGGCCCGCAGGCCCAAGGAACACCAAACAAAACTCCAGTGCAGGGCCACTGGGAGTGGAGCAGTGCCAGCTGTGGTGTGCTCTGGCTGAGCCCTATCCAATTTGGGCTGTGTTGTGCAGTGGCCCATCATACTGGTACAGACAGATGAGCTGCCTGTACCATGTTTCTGCTTCTGTGGTCCGGGTCCTGTGCAGGGCCAATGGGAATGATGCCAAGCCAGTTGTGATGAGCTCTGACTGAGCCCAGTTGGGGCTGTGTTGTGCAGCGGCGGCCCATCCTTGGTACAAGTAGATGAGCAGATATTATCAGTAAGCAGATGTGGTCCAGGTCCTGGGAGAAATCCCATGACCTTGTTTGGGTCCTCAGCAGATCGGGTTCAGGCAGAGCCGGGACAAGGTCCGCCAGCACCCAAGGCTGAGACTCCAAAGTGCGCCCCTCCATCCCTGCCACCCCAGCCGTCACACACTGATTGCTATTAGACTAAGAGGCCCCCATGGGCCCACAACCTCCCCAACACCTTAATATCTAGTTATCTGACTTGCAGTCACTGCCATGTATCCCCTTTTCTTATTTCTTTCTGCTTCAAACACAATTAGGAATGACATCTGAATGAATTTTGCGCCCCCTCCTACACTGCGCCCTGAGGCTGGAGCCTCTCCAGCCTATGCCTCGGCCCGGCCCTGGGTTCAGGACCTCAGCAGAGAGCCGCCACAGAGGAGTCTGGATCCACTGCAGGGGCAGCATCACATGGGTCATCAGCTTGGGCCTCCCACGTGAGGAGTTGGTCCTCAGAATGAGTGCCGGGGAACCAGGGAACTGATCGCCAATCTGATGGCGTGGGGGAGCTGGAAGGAGCTACTGTGGCGAAACATGGCTGGGGGACCCGGACCAAGAGTTACAGCCGGAGCCCTTTGGCCATGGCTACCAACTCAGGCACCATCTTGCATTCTTGCATATAGTCAGGGAATTTTTAGGATTATAAGCAGGTGTATGAGTAGTAGTGATGCTCGGATAGTACTTTTTAAAATCCGAATTGACCCCAATCCGGATACCTAGATATCCGGATCCGGCTCGGATATCCGAATCCGGCCTTTTAGATATCCGCGTGAACCTCTTTTTCGAATCAAATCCTACTTCTTGCTCTTTTCTCTACTAATGCTCTTCATTCCTCCTAGTAGCTATTACCTCGGTTATATGTAGATGAATAGTCACCCTTATAGAACTGTTGCTATCCCTCTAACAACAAAGTCACAGTACTAATAAGTGTCGTAAGCCTGTTGGGCTACCTGCCTCGACACTTTATTTTCAACCCCAAAGTTGGTTGTTACCTGTCACAGGTTTAGCTAAAACAACTAATCCGGGTTCTTAGGTTTTGGAGTGATTTAAATATTATTCTCATTATTCTTTATCGTTCCTAATGTTTACTGTAATACATTTGTTATCTTACATAAATTGTAGTCATATATAAGATTCACAGCTTTTCAACTGCAAGTTTATTTGAATTTTTGTAATTAACATCTGCTCAATAAAATCTTTTATGATGAAAAAAAGATATCCGCGTGAACGCGGATATCCGGTCGCATTATCCGCGGATATCTGGCCTATTCGGATATCTGGATAGAAAAACCGGAAGTGCCCTTTAAATAGCTTTAAAAGGGCTTTTGAGGGTAAATGAGGCATGTATCATCATTATTTTGCAAAGGGAAACACTAATTGATGATGTAGGGACTTCGAATCCACCCCCCCCCCCTCAAAAAAATGACTGTCAATTAACATTAGGCCTAGATTCCAGACAGCGGTCGTGCAGCCCACATTGTGTCCAAAGTCCAACCGCACAACTGGGACATGACAGTTTTCAGTCAAGACACCTCCCAAAATTGATGCTGCAATTTTGTTTTGGGTTAAATATAGGTGGTATCAGTGGCCTGTGGCACCCTGTCCTGGCGGTGGGAGCTGCACAGGCAGCAGGAGCAGGGCAATGCAGCAGCAGCAGGTGTAACGTGTGCCAGCCAGGAGCATGACGGACGTGGTACGTGGCACTTGCCAAGTGTCACGTGACAAGTGTAGAGTGACAGACAGCAGAGGAGAAGACACTAACTGGTGCACACTAACACATTAATGAATTAACAATAGTGGAGTGATAGTGAAGGGGTTAATCACTGAGCTTATCACTGTGTACAGACCTTGGCCCAGCAGCAGCACTGCAGCTGTACAGCACACACTCTAACTGTCACACTATGAGGCATCAGTCAAGCTAATTAACGATTACTATAGAGTAGTGAAGGGGTTAATCAATGAACAGCTTTAGGTTTATAATTGTGTACAGGCAGCCCTTGCTAGGCCACCAGCACTGCAGCATGTCTCTCAGGAAGCATTCAGCAAGCCATAATGATCTGTCTCATCATGGCAGCCCTCCTTATTATACAAGGGGGGCTGGCCAGTGTTCCTTTCTGTGATTGGGTGCCAGGGCTTAGGCTAGGAGGCCTCTGATTGGCTCAATGAGGTCAGGTGGGGCTGGCCAGGGTTCCCCTCTGTGATTGGTTGCTAGGGCATCTGCTGGGAGCCCTCTGATTGGCTCCAGGACGTCATCACCTTAGTTACAGTATTTCGGATCCGGATATCCGTGGATATCCGCAGATATCCGGGTCATGCGTCAAACTATCCGCAGATAGCTATCCGGATATCTATAGCTATCCGGGATCCGAAGTCTGACCCGGATAGCGTAAAAAATGCTCGGATATCCGGGTTACTCGGATATCCGGGATCTAGATGAGCATCTCTGATGAGTAGTAACTAATTATGCCAAACAGGTATGTATGCACATTTTAATATGTAGGTAAAAACATAATCATTAACTAGAACAACAACAGTTGTGTAAGAAGCTTATAATAGTATAAAGAACAGCCAAACTCTGCTGCGAAGATGAGGTTGTAAAAAACTGTTTTGTGCCACATGTCATGCACTATGGTAAGACTGAGCACAACAAGACATGAAGTAGATATACTACATGAGCAAGGTCTCTCCTAGGCAATTATTTAAAAACAGACTGGATTTTCTAAATGTGCTATTCAAGCTCTTTTGATGAAGCACAAAAAAACAAGCAATATTGTGGGCCGTAATAACACTGGTCAGCCAAGAAAGCTTAGTGCAGCAGATGAAAAATATATCGTACTTATCTGGAATCAGAAGATGCCCAACACACCCAGCAGCCCCGAACTGAAAGAAAAACCTGTCGAAACAAGGAAAGTCTGGTCGAAGAGGTCTTTTGGGAAAAATTGTGGCCAGAAATATTCATACCTTCACCATTGAATCAAGGCTACATGACTTAGTTATGCATGTAAACCTGGGAATCGAGGTGCAGAAATAGGTCAGCGAGGGGGTGGGGAGATGGGAAAGGCTACTGTTAGGTTTATTTATTCTGCTGCTGCAAACCCAAAGGGTAACTAACCCCAACCCAATCAACTAAGTAACTTGTGATCCAAAGTCATGTGAAAATCTTTAAAGTGTACCCGTGGTGATATGTGACATGATGAGATAAACAGGTGTATGTGCAGTACAAAGTATTTTAACAACCAGGCTGTTTTAGTTGTTTTATTTTGCTGCATGAAAGAGTTAATTTTCAAGCATGGAAGTGAATGCTTCTGTCTTGTCGGTATCTTCTTGAATACACTAAGCCTAACTGATAAGCTAATTACAGCCATAAAAGTTTTCTTGGTAGAATACAACTTCTGAGAGCAGGGAGCGATAAAAAAGGTCAATAGTTCACACATTTTCACTCAGGAACTTGTAATAGGCTGCCACAGAGCAGCCAACAAAAAATTCAATCTACTCTGCAAATGTTTAAATATAAAATAAAACCATGGGATGTATAAAAAAAAGTCATGTTGAGGAGTAGGAGGATAAATACAATTATTTATCTCATCAATTTATTTTCACCTCGGGTTCACTTTAAATTATATCTTGCATCTACGCAAAACAGACTGTGGGGCTGCGTCATGTACAACTTTAGGAAGACTTGCCTGAGAAGCTCTAAGTATTAACCTGCGCTGAGAAAATGATTTTTTGCACATATTTATTAAAGTAAAAGAAACAATATTTATGGTACATTATGTAACTCTAACACAATATAGCTCTAATTGGGTTTGATAACACTAAACCTTAATAGTCTATTAAGCACGGCTATGAACCTACGGTATATAGAATGAACCAGGGATGTTGAGGAATGTGAGCAGAATCCCTTGCTAGTTGCTATGACAAAGAAACGCTGAATTTAAATATTGTTGTTATCATTGTGGTTATTATTCTTAATATATTTCTAAGCAACAGTGGTTCCTTTTCTGCAGATTCTATTTCTGGCCATACAACTTTGACCCTTTGTTATCGCACTTTCCACTCTCTCTCTTAGCAAAATTCATTTTCAACTTGCTAATGGTTTTGCTCAACTTAAATGTTGGCATGTTTGGTAGCTCAGTGCATACAGTAATGCCTGGTTACTGGAATTTTTATTCATTTATAGCATTTGTCTTGATTGCTTTTGTTTCTAACAACTTTTAGCATACTAGAAGTTCAAATAGTTATATAGTTAAATCATTGGCATTGAAATGGCAAAGCATCAAAACAACATGAATTATTTTCCTCTGAAACCCAAATTGGTCCGGAGGACAAATTAATTAACAAAAAAAGTTCAACTTGCTTTAGTATGCATCTTAAGTCATAGCAATGAGACTGTATAGCTTTAAAAGATACACACAGTATTACAGCACTACGGATCAAAACAGTCACTATTAGGTGGTGCGCGCTATATACGGTTACAAATCCTGTTCGTCAGTCAAAGTTCAATCAGATAGCTGCGCTCAGTTCATGCATTAACCTGTTGCCGACCATGTACATCATAAAAGACTTTAAAAGCATACCACATAGAGGTACCAATCACCCGATCCAGGGCCACGGCACGACTCGTCTCCCGCCGTCTATCGTCTCCAGCATCCTCCTTGCTGCACCCAAGCCATGCCCTACTGGTTTCGTCACGCTGTGTGACTCATCAGAGGCTAAGGCTCTATTCACGCTTGCGGTTCGAGTCCGCAAGTGTCCGGGGGTCCGGGTCCAGGGGCCGCAAAGAGACCGTACGGGTCTCTGCAGTGGCCACAAGTTGCCACCAGTTGCGGATCCGGAATGTATCAGTTCCGGCTACAATAAAGTAGCCGGAACTAGATAAATTGCGTTGCCAGAAAGGCACCGCAAGCATGGGGGATACCGGTGTGTAGTCTGGGCCCCCCAAGTGGCATAGGACCGGTTCTGGAAGCATCTGGTCCTATTGCCAGTGTGATGAGAAACATCCGTTTCTCATTGCACAGCATGGCCGCATGTTTGGGTCAGGATCCGGGCCGGGTGCGTGGGCCGATAACCGGACCCGAAAAATAGCGCATGTTGGAAAACTGTCCGGAGTCCGGATCCGATCCGGCTCCGTTCTGTACGGAACGGACGCATGTGAACGTCCGCATAGACTTTGCATTGCTATCAGGCGACTCCAGACAGCGAACGCTAATGTGAACCTGGGCCTAATGGGCATGCGTATGGAGGACCATTAAATACTTTCAATTACCTCTCCAGATGATTAGACACCAGCATTTTAGGGAAAAGCTTTTATTCACACAAAACTATATCTTCCCTGCTCACCGTCTGGCAGTTAGGTAACGAGCTGGCAGGAGCCCCTTTAGATGGTGTTCCTCTATATGTAGTTGCTAATCACCAGTATGCCCATTCAGTGTCTCTGTTCTTTATAACAACCTCAGAGTAAGCACAGAGATCGCCAATGTGTAAAACCATACATTTAATAAACTGTGTAAAAGTAATGCGCGTACATCATAAAAGACTTTAAAAGCATATCACATAGAGGTACCAATCACCCGATCCAGGGCCATGGCACGACTCGTCTCCCACCGTCTATCGTCTCCAGCATCCTCCTTGCTGCACCCAAGCCATGCCCTACCGGTTTCGTCACGCTGTGTGACTCATCAGAGGCTAAGGCTCCATTCACACTTGCGGTTCGAGTCCGCAAGTGTCCGGGGGTCCGGGTCCAGGGGCCGCAAAGAGACCGTACGGGTCTCTGCGGTGGCCACAAGTTGCCACCAGTTGCGGATCCGGAATGTATCAGTTCCGGCTACAATAAAGTAGCCGGAACTAGATACATTGCAGTGCTGGAAAGGCACTGCAAGCATGGGGAATACCGGTGTGTAGTCTGGGCCCCCCAAGTGGCATAGGACCGGTGCTGGAAGCATCTGGTCCTATTGCCAGTGTGATGAGAAACATCCGTTTCCCATTGCACAGCATGGCCGCATGTTCGGGTCAGGATCTGGGCCGGGTGCGTGGGCCGGATGACCGGACCCGAAAAATAGCGCATGTTGGAAAAGTGTCCGGAGTCCGAATCCGATCCGGCTCCGTTCTGTACGGAACGGACGCATGTGAACGTCTGCATAGACTTTGCATTGCTATCAGGCGACTCCGGACAGCAAACGCTAATGTGAACCGGGCCTAATGGGCATGCGTATGGAGGACCATTAAATACTTTCAATTACCTCTCCAGATGATTAGACACCAGCATTTTAGGGAAAAGCTTTTATTAACACAAAACAGGTATGACATCGGCTTTCATGGGTACTTGCCCGCTTCCTCAGGTCAATTCAAAGAGTTGTGCCTGTATCTGAAGTAGCAATGAGCATGAGCGCCTCTGATAGACTTAAACAGCGATAGCTGCTGCACTCCTGAATGCTGGCCCCAGTCGGAGGCTTGGACCACAGTCTTTAAAGTTAAGGCAAATTACATTAAAACAGTACTCTGCAATGCCAGGTCTATAAGCAACAAAACAGCAGTTTTTCATGAGCTATTAGAGGCTTCAGATCTAGCGTTAATCACAGAGACATGGCTGGATGGAACTCAGGACCCACTGTAAGCTGCTATGGCAGCCAACTACTACACTGTGAGAGGCAAGACCTAGGACGCATGTGAACGTCCGCATAGACTTTGCATTGCTATCAGGCGATTTCGGACAGCGAACGCTAATGTGAACCCGGGCCTAATGGGCATGCGTATGGAGGACCATTAAATACTTTCAATTACCTCTCCAGATGATTAGACACCAGCATTTTAGGGAAAAGCTTTTATTCACACAAAACTATATCTTCCCTGCTCACCGTCTGGCAGTTAGGTAACGAGCTGGCAGGAGCCCCTTTAGATGGTGTTCCTCTATATGTAGTTGCTAATCACCAGTATGCCCATTCAGTGTCTCTGTTCTTTATAACAACCTCAGAGTAAGCACAGAGATCGCCAATGTGTAAAACTATACATTTAAAAAACTGTGTAAAAGTAATGCGCGTACATCAAAAAAGACTTTAAAAGCATATCACATAGAGGTACCAATCACCCGATCCAGGGCCACGGCACGACTCGTCTCCCGCCGTCTATCGTCTCCAGCATCCTCCTTGCTGCACCCAAGCCATGCCCAACCGGTTTCGTCACACTGTGTGACTCATCAGAGGCTAAGGCTCCATTCACACTTGCGGTTCGAGTCCGCAAGTGTCCGGGGGTCCGGGTCCAGGGGCCGCAAAGAGACCGTACGGGTCTCTGCGGTGGCCACAAGTTGCCACCAGTTGCGGATCCGGAATGTATCAGTTCCGGCTACAATAAAGTAGCCGGAACTAGATAAATTGCGTTGCCAGAAAGGCACCGCAAGCATGGGGGATACCGGTGTGTAGTCTGGGCCCCCCAAGTGACATAGGACCGGTGCTGGAAGCATCTGGTCCTATTGCCAGTGTGATGAGAAACATCCGTTTCTCATTGCACAGCATGGCCGCATGTTCGGGTCAGGATCCGGGCCGGGTGCGTGGGCCGATAACCGGACCCGAAAAATAGCGCATGTTGGAAAACTGTCCGGAGTCCGGATCCGATCCGGCTCCGTTCTGTACGGAACGGACGCATGTGAACGTCCGCATAGGCTTTGCATTGCTCTCAGGCAACTCCGGACAGCGAACGCTAATGTGAACCGGGCCTAATGGGCATGCGTATGGAGGACCATTAAATACTTTCAATTACCTCTCCAGATGATTAGACACCAGCATTTTAGGGAAAAGCTTTTATTCACACAAAACAGGTATGACATCGGCTTTCATGGGTACTTGCCCGCTTCCTCAGGTCAATTCAAAGAGTTGTGCCTGTATCTGAAGTAGCAATGAGCATGAGCGCCTCTGATAGACTTAAACAGCGATAGCTGCTGCACTCCTGAATGCTGGCCCCAGTCGGAGGCTTGGACCACAGTCTTTAAAGTTAAGGCAAATTACATTAAAACAGTACTCTGCAATGCCAGGTCTATAAGCAACAAAACAGCAGTTTTTCATGAGCTATTAGAGGCTTCAGATCTAGCGTTAATCACAGAGACATGGCTGGATGGAACTCAGGACCCACTCTGTAAGCTGCTATGGCAGCCAACTACTACACTGTGAGAGGCAAGACCTAGGGATGGTCGGAAATGCCAATTTCCGATTCCGGAAAAATTCTGATCTCTGTTAATCACCAGTTTTGCAGATTTCCAATCTCCATGTCAAGATTTTCGAGGAGTCTTTCTTTTGTTTTGTTTTTTTTGCATTTTGATTGGGCAAATATTGAGAGTTGATTCTCTAATTGGTCCAATGCTTTCGAGTTCTGTGATTGGAGTAAAGTTACAGAGTTGCGATAATGCGATATTTTCACAGAAATCCGATTTCTGTTTTCCGAGTTCCGTTCCGCAGAAGGGAGGAGGGGTAGCTTCGTGCTTCCAATTCAGTTAAAGAGACTCAGAGATGAAGTAACATAATAGATTTATACATACCTGGGGCTTCCTCCAACCCCATCCTTTGCTTGTCTACCGCCCCCCCCCCCCCCCCCAGAACTTGTATCTTGCACGAAAATTGAAAAAACCTAGGTGTACTGCCTTGTACTGCCTGATGAAGTGGGGTGAGGCCTGCCAAACGTGTTGCATTCATTTTTGGAGTTCCATTGAATAAAGATAACACTTTTCAATGAGTATAGACTGTTGAGTCTACTTGAGGGAGGTAAGTCCACCACTACCTCCCCATTTTAAATGGTTATTAATCATTGTATCCTTATCTCGTGCTTCTGTTTTCAAACTAACAATTATTTCATATAAATTTATATATTGTAACAGGGAAAAAAAACACGGAGATCTAATTTCTGGTTAATATTAAAAAAAAAAAAAAAAAAAAAAAAAAAATGCTGCTTTAAATGCATTTCTACACTGCAAAACGTGGACTAAAAAAGACAAAGAAAAAAATGCAAGCACTGTGAAAGAGACATTGATAATATGGGAATTTTTCCATATTTGCAAATTGCTATACAAAGCAAAATCACATCTTCCTTCATATCAAACCTCTCTGCTCAGCTGTACTAATTGCAAATCATACCAAGTTTAGCAACCTGTAAGTTACAAGTAAAAGCCCTGAAGCTATATGTCACAGGATAGAAAGCTGAAGCCACTACAAGACCCAATTCAGCATGTATAATTACTCCACAGTCCATTATCCAAGGGGCATCTGACTGTATTAAATTGTACGTAGAGGTTTTAAATGAAGAAGATAATGTGTTCCTGGTGAATAATCTCTTGGCACAGATTGCTTATATCTCCGTGTTCTGACATTTAGTAAATTGTGAGATGTAAAGTGTTTATGGTTTAGACAATGCACTCTGATAATGACAAAATTGTACTTCAGTACAAATTGGCAACTTTGTTAAATGGAACGGGGCCAGCTCAGATCGCTCTCTGCATTCCCTCTGGAAGCTGGAGAGAGTTGCACGAGCTAATCAACTTCGCTCTTTGTTAACTGTATATCAATGGACCGTGCAAATGAGGATCAGCAAATGACCTTTACAACTCGTCAAAAGGGTGCTTGATTAAAAAGTACATTTCCAGAAGACATATGGAGTAAATATTGTATTTTTACCAGTGCTACTGTAGAGATAATGAAAATAGTTTGATTTATAATGTGATCATTTCTTTTTTTTATATGAGAATGTATTTTTCTTTTTTTATGTCTTTCTGTTTTCAATCTCACCATTTACTTTTTTTAAAGTGAATGTGTCCTTAAAAAAAGGCAGTTATTCACCTATGGAGAGGGAAGGTTTTGGGTCCCATAGAGCCTTCCATCTCCTCTCTTTGTGTCCTCCTTCTAGCTCCAAGCCCCGTTTAAATTTACCACCTTTGCGCATGTGCAGTGCGGAGCCACCCATCTTTGGAAGTACTCGGGGACTCGAGTGCTTCCAAAGCCTTCTGACGGCATACAAATTAGTACACCGCTGGTGACCTGGGCACAGGGTGAGCCAAATGATGGCTTGCCTGCTGCGCTCAAATCCCCGGTAGTTCTAAATACTATTCCCCCTCTGAGCCATACCAACTCAGAAGGAGAAGTTATTTGGGGTAAGGGGATCACTGGAACCCCAAATTACCCATATGCACCCTGTACAGTATAACATGGCGGCACCTAGTTTCGTTCTGAGGACCTGCTTCATTCTGAGGATCCCCAAGGTGTATTTGACTAGTTGGTTGAATACCTGTAATGGGAGTAGCAGCGCAGGAATGAGGACACCAAGAGAGGAAAGGGAAGGCTCTATAGGATCCAGAGCCTTCCCTTTCCATAGGCAAATATCTGCTTTTTTTATATTTGCTTCACAGACCCTCCTTCTTCTTCCCCATTGAACCTACAAATGTACCCTACATTCCCCCAAAACCCCATCCTTTATCTATCCAAGTTCTCAACCTTTGTGGTGATGTGATCTCGACTCGAGCTCAGAGTGCGTAGGGGTTCCGGATGCAACACATGCCTTCCAGAGAGGAAACAAAAAAACAGAGATACATTGAGCCCTATATAGTGTAGTTTTTCAGATAAATGGGACAATTGGGGTACAAAATGATACTCATTAATCTGTGTTGCAACACCGACAACCACAGTTGTGCGCCTGCATGTTTAACACAGGTGATCCAAAGATCCAAGTGTTCACTCTCCAGAAAATAAAAAAATAAAAAAGTGTAATGCAATAAATAGTTTAGGTCCTGCACTCTCCAGAAGTGACTTACAGCTGGAAAAGCTAGACTGTAAATAAAATTATGCTTTGCAGAATTGATGCTTTTTGAGTTGTGATGTTCGAAAAAATTGTTGAGAATTCCCCAGACTGCAAGATTTTCTAATCAGTCAGTGCTTAAGGAAATAAATCCAGATTGCTTACGAGAAGGCTTTACAACACAATTAAGAAAAACAAAAGTTTGCTTTCTTAAAACAGAAAGAATTTGGGATAATTCAGGTTGGAGTGAGCTTGAGATGTCTCCCAGGGCATCACTGCTGAATATATGCAAATTAACCAACAAACAAAAAAATTAAAACTCGGTTACTTCTACCAAGTAATATGACACCTTAATTCACTGTGGAAGGACCATGATGCTGGGGGGAAATTGAGGAAGAAAGGAGAAGGTTGTAGCAAAAGCTATAATAGTCAGACACCATTCATGGTGCTGTGATGGCCATGTACATGTATGGGCTTAAAAAAGCAGTTGGAAATATATCATACATACAGTGAAACTGCAATAACACATAGTAGAATGTAGTAAATTATTCAGTAATAATACTCAATTTTTTGTCAATTTTCTTGGTTTCAGCATCAGAAACACTTCCTTTTTCTACATATTGCCTATATTGTTATGTAACTCCACCCTCCAAGTGATGATTAGCCTAGGCTACTTAGTTATGCAGCTGTCTGCCCCAGTGCACTCTGGGAGACCAGGTCCCATATGCAATTAACTTTATCTCCTGAGTTTCCTCCTAGGTGATATTTTTAAACTTGTCAATAAAATGCGTTTTCAGCCACCAGAAAGCAAGACAATACTAAAAATAATTTTGAGAGTACTTTTTCACCTGCTTTTTGGTACTTTTTCAGTTGAAAAGTGATGGAAAGTTATTCTAAATAGCAGATGAAAAAAAACTCAGGAGAAAAAGTTAATTGCATATGGGCCAGATGTTATTTCTGCTGGCTTTGGAACACACAAGAAAAAAAAAACATTTTGCTATGATGCACATTGCCAGCAGTAAAGATGTCACCACCTGTGATACATTTCAGAATGTAATGGATGTAAAAGATGAGTAAAGATTTTACAATGGGCAAACAATGACAAAATCATTTATAACATTCATAGTGTGAAATGTAAGCAATTTTAATAATTTAAGTACATTCAATAAAATTCTTCTTTAAAGGGATACTGTAGGGGAGGTCGGGGGGAAAATGAGTTGAAGTTACCCGGTGCTTCTAATCATCCCCCGCAGGCATCCTGTGCCCTTGCGGCCACTCCCCAATGCTCCGGCCCCGCCTTTGGTTCACTTCTGGAATTTCAGACTTTAAAGTCTGAAAACCACTGCACCTGCATTGCCGTGTCCTCGCTTCCCCTGATGTCACCAGGAGCGCATTGGTGCAAGCACAGACCATACTGGGCCTTCGCAGTACGCTCCTGGTGCCATCAGCGGGAGTGAGGACACGGCAACGCAGGCGCAGTGGTTTTCAGACTTTAAAGTCTGAAATTCCAGAAGTGAACCAAAGGCGGGGCCGGAGCATTGGGGAGTGGCTGCATGGGCACAGGATGTCTGTGGTGGACCATTAGAAGCCCCAGGTAACTTCAACTCATTTTCCCCTGACCCTCCTACAGGGTCGCTTTAAATAAAAAAATGTATTAAAATTACTCTGTTGTGAATTCAGATAATGACACATTCTACAGCATTCAAGGACAACAAGGAGAAATTCATGTCACTAAATGTCTTTCGGAGCAGCTCTCAATCTCCTCTTCAAAGTCTGGGACAAATTTTCTAGGGAAAGACAATTAATGTACCAATCTATTTTGGGGAAGTGGGAAGAAATCCACAAAGAATTGGGATGAACATTACTAATGTTACCTTACTAAGGTAAGTAAGTAAAGTAAAGGTAAGTAAGTCCTCAGCCACTCAACCGCTGTTCGTTGAGGCCCTCTTCTTCTTTGCAGCCATGCTCCGATCAGTTAACTAGCGTGGCCACCCTGCGCAGGAGCAAGCACAGCAGGAGTGCTGCCGCGACAACATATTTGACAAGCATTCGTTTCTGTGACCTCTCCGAGACTGATTAAGCTAGTACTGAGATTTCTCCTAATGTTAGAACTTAACAACTATTATCATATCAAGCCTCCAATCTCCATGCATGATCTGTGGACGTTGTGCAGAACAGTGGTGAGCAAACATGCCAATATTTTTTTCACATTAAGTTTCACAAACATAATGGTAAATTCAACTTTTCAGTAATAATGCAATCGCAAATTATTTTGTAATAAGTTTAAGATTTTTCACAAATATTTGCACAAAAAATACATGATTTTGGGGATTTTAACCATATTGAGAAATACAATGTGTTTTCACTGATATTTGCTCAAAGGAAAAACAATAATTTGATGCAAAAATGAGTTTGGCAAAGAATTCAAAAGCAACACTGGTGCAAAAATGAACAAATTATTCCTACTATCTACCCAATGAGCCATTGGTTTTCCTCTGGATGATTTTTTTTGTAATGTAATCATGACTTACCCATAAAGCCTATTTTTTTCATGCACAAAGCTTCAAATAAATATTTCTGAGAAATGCTGCAAACCGGTAGTCTCTGGGGAAATGAGATCATTCTTGCAAAAAAAAAAAAACTGCATCAAGCAGGACTTAATGTGCAAGTGAATATCTATACTGTAAACTCCTTAAAGAGACATTGAAGTGAAAAAAAAATATATGATAAAATGAATTGGTTGTGTACTATGAATAATTACTAGAAGATTAGCAGCAAAGAAAATATTCTCATATTTTTATTTTCAGGTATATAGTGTTTTTTCTAACATTGCATCATTCTATAATATGTGCAGATTACACAACACTCAGCATTCAAAATGATTCTTTCAGAGCAGTCTGTGAACTAATGACCTCTCCTCTTGCAGAGAAAAAGAAATTTATTCACTAACAGTTGAGATAATAAATGTCAGAAGACAGCCCTCTCCACGACTTTGAAAGTGGTAGAGCTTAATGGCTTTTTTGCATAGAGATAACAACTGGAGTTTCTTAACTCTTCCTGTACTGGAAACAATTAGACTGATGTATCTGATCTTAATGTTTTATTTCTTAGCTGTGCTAAACATACAAATCATAATATCATAATTTTTTTTTCGCTTCAGTGTCTCTATAAAGGGGAAAGGGATAAAGGAAGAAATTACGCTACTGGGGTAACCCTGCTGGCATTTACCTAATGGGGAGAGCATCATATTGTCAGCAGAGTTATTTTATTTTAATTAGCTAGAAATGCTATTTCATGGCATATTTTTAGCTCCTCTCACATCGGGAAACGAGCTTCCTGATGGGTAATCAGCTTCGCACTTGGACTATTCTAACTGCTATTGTTCTCCTCTTTCCCCAGCAGGAGCAAAATGAGTTTTATATCTGAAATTCTCCCTGCATGTAAGGCTCTTAATTTATGCTATGCAGGTGCTGTAGTATTCTAGAGAAGAATGTATGTATGAAAACAAGCAGTTAAAGTACTTGCTAGTTCCTACAAGGCAAAATTGAACAAACACACTTAGTACTGTACTATTGGGCATTCCTGCTTAGGAAGGTACAATAACTTTCTTTAAAGGGGCACTATAGTGAAAAATTGTAAAATTTAAAATATGTGCAAACATAGACGAATAAGAAGTACGTTTTTACCAGAGTAAAATGAGCCATAAATTACTTTTCTCCTATGTTGCTGTCACTTGCAGTAGGTAGTAGAAATCTGACAGAAGCGACAGGTTTTGGACTAGTCCATCTCTTCATAGGGGATTCTCAGGAATTTATTTATTTTCAAAAGCATTTAGTGAATGGCAGTTGCTCTGTCCAACTGACAAAAAACTGTGTAGCGATCAGCAAAACTGGCCAGCATCATTGTTTAAATCCTTCTTAGGAAATATCTTTATAAAAAATAAAAATCTTGCTGAGAATCCCCTATGAAGAGATGGACTAGTCCAAAACCTGTCACTTCTGTCAGATTTCTACTACCTACTGTAAGTGACAGCAACATAGGAGAAAAGTAATTTATGGCTCATTTTACTCCGGAAAAACGTACTTCTTACATAGTTACATAGTTACATAGTTATTTTGGTTGAAAAAAGACATACGTCCATTGAGTTCAACCAGTATAAAGTACAACACCAGCCTGCTCCCTCACATATCCCTGTTGATCCAGAGGAAGGCGAAAAAACCCTTACAAGGCATGGTCCAATTAGCCCCTAAAGGGAAAAATTCCTTCCCGACTCCAGATGGCAATCAGATAAAATCCCTGGATCAACATCATTAGGCATTACCTAGTAATTGTAGCCATGGATGTCTTTCAACGCAAGGAAAGCATCTAAGCCCCCTTTAAATGCAGGTATAGAGTTTGCCATAACGACTTCCTGTGGCAATGCATTCCACATCTTAATCACTCTTACTGTAAAGAACCCTATCCTAAATAAATGGTTAAAACGTTTTTCCTCCATGCGCAGATCATGTCCTCTAGTCCTTTGAGAAGGCCTAGGGACAAAAAGCTCATCCGCCAAGGTATTATATTGCCCTCTGATGTATTTATACATGTTAATTAGATCCCCTCTAAGGCGTCTTTTCTCTGGAGTAAATAAACCCAGTTTATCTAACCTTTCTCGATAAGTGAGACCTTCCATCCCCGCATCAATTTTGTTGCTCGTCTCTGCACCTGCTCTAAAACTGCAATATCTTTTTTGTAATGTGGTGCCCAGAACTGAATTCCATATTCCAGATGTGGCCTTACTAGAGAGTTAAACTCAATAGGGCAATATTATGCTAGCATCTCGAGTTTTTATTTCCCTTTTAATGCATCCCAAAATTTTGTTAGCTTTAGCTGCAGCTGCTTGGCATTGAGTACGATTATTTAACTTGTTGTCAATGAGTACTCCTAAGTCCTTCTCCAAGTTTGATGTCCCCAACTGTATCCCATTTATTTTGTATGGTGCTAGACCATTAGTACGTCCAAAATGCATGACCTTACATTTGTCAACATTGAATTTCATCTGCCATGTATGTGCCCATATAGCCATCCTATCCAGATCCTGTTGCAATATGACACTATCTTCCTGAGAGTTGATGATTCTGCACAATTTTGTATCATCTGCAAAAATAGCAACATTGCTCACTACTGAATCTACTAGGTCATTAATAAATAAATTGAAGAGCACTGGACCCAGAACAGACCCCTGTGGGACCCCACTGCTAACAGTCTCCCATTTTGAGTACGGTCCATTGACCACAACTCTTTGTTTTCTGTCCATTAGCCAGTTCCCTATCCATGAACACAGACTCTTCCCCAGTCCTTGCATCCTCAACTTTTGCACCAGACTTTTGTGGGGAACAGTGTCGAAGGCCTTTGCAAAGTCCAAGTATATCACATCTACAGCATTCCCAATATCCATATTAGCATTCACTACCTCATAAAAGCTGAGCATGTTAGTCAAACAGGACCTGTCTTTAGTAAACCCATGTTGATGCTGAGAAATAAGATTATTTTCTACTATGAAGTCATGTATAGTATCTCTTAGTAACCCCTCAAATAGTTTGCATACAACTGATGTTAAACTTACAGGTCTATAATTTCCTAGATCAGATTTTTTGCCCTTCTTAAATAATGGGAAAACGTGGGCTGTACGCCAATCCACTGGGACTCTGCCAGTTGCAAGAGAGTCACAAAAGATAAGATAAAGGGGTTTATCTATAACTGAACTTAATTCCCTTAGGACCCGAGGATGCATGCCATCCGGGCCAGGTTCCTTGTCTATTTTTAATTTATTTAGTCTTGCCTTCACTTCTTCCTGCGTTAAGTATTTAATATTACAGTTAGAAGATTGAGACTCTTCTGCCTCTGTAGTTTGCAACAGTGCTGTTTCTTTTGTGAAGACAGAAGCAAAGAAAGCATTTAATAACTCTGCCTTACCTTGGTCATCCACCATTGAGTTCCCATCCTCATCCTTTAGGAGTCCTATACAGTCAACCTTTCTTTTTTTAGAGTTAATGTACTTGTAAAACTTTTTTGGGTTAGATTTGATATCCTTAGCGATTTGTTTTTCAGCTTCAATCTTTGCCTGCCTAATTTCTTTTTTACAATTTTTATTGCACTCCTTATAATTGCTGAGTGCAGCCTCGGTCCCCTCCTGTTTTAGGACCTTATAGGCATTATTTTTCCTCTTCATTTTATCTTTAACCTTTCTATTCATCCATAGAGGCCTTTTTTTATTCCTAGACATTTTGTTTCCATATGGGATATACATACTAAAGTATTGATTGAGTATAAGTTTAAAAGCTTGCCATTTCCCTTCAGTGTCTTCCCCTTGTAGTACATTATCCCAGTTCACCAAACTTAGTGCCTGCCTAATTTGAGTGAACTTTGCTTTTCTAAAATTCATAGTTTTAGTGGTCCCGCTGCCCCGTGGCCTATCAGTCACCAGATCAAACGTTATCATGTTGTGATCACTATTTCCCAAATGTTCTTGAACCTGCACATTTGATACATTATCTGGTCTATTAGAAATGATCAGATCCAGTAACGCATGCCCCCTAGTTGTCTTATTTGTCTATGTTTGCACATAGTTTAAATTTTAAAATTTTTCGCCATAGTGCCCCTTTAAGGTATTACAGTTCAGTCACATGATCAAGCAACATTCTCTCTTCTTTCTCTGGAGAGTAGTAATGATTGATTATTCAAAATATTGTGTTATTTTTCGCAATTATGGCCATACGTAATTACGATTTGATGGGTTGTAATTTTGCATAGTTTTAAGTTTTGATTTTGTGCCAACTTGTGGGGTCAATAGCAAAGTTTCCATAAAGGCTATTGTCTCAAAACTTGCAATGTATGTTAAAGGAAATAGTGGGAATAAGTAAAAAAAAATCAAAGAGATCTTGTAGTTTTTGAGAAAATCAATTTATAAAATGCAAAGGAAAAAAAAAACTCAGAAAAATTACAGTTTAAAAACAGTTTCCTTTGCATTTTTAAAATTAAGTACACCAATATTTTTGGAAAATGTCTTTTTTGACTTATTTCCCATATTCCCCTTAACATATGTAGCAATTTTAGTAATAATAGCATGTATAGGGGCTTTGCTATTAACTGCTAAAGTCGGCACAAAAAATACATTTTCACAAAATGTTGCATATTTGTGCTCATCACTACTGGAGAGCCCTGCAAAGGTAGAAGAGAGAAAATGTATTAGGACTGTGTTGTTAAATCATAAGATTTTTTTTTATCTCAGCCCAAGAGTACAGTGGCAATACCAATGTCTTTAAAACTAAAGGTTGTGAGTTGTATTCCACCTTATAGCAATAGCAAGTGATTTCACATTTAAGCTAATTAAAAAAAAACCTCTGCTGCCAATCTCACACACTTTGTACTAGGTGAATGCTAGCAGGATTGTGCCATTAGTGTACTTTTCATCATAGTGCCCCTTTAACCTTTTCGGGACCGGCCACCTACCCCCCCTTAAGGACCAGGCATTTTGCGCGGGAAGGGGGTGCGCGCGTTTGGGGGGGTCAGGCGGCCGGATCCCGTGTGTGGCTGGCTAGAGTGGTGTCCCCCATGGTGGCCTGTGCCTCCCCCTTCTGCCCGCAGCCTTCACTTACCTTCCAGGCTCCAGCGATGAGCCGCACGGGACCCTCTTCTCCGGCCGGCATCTCCGTTCTGTCTGACGAGCAGTTCCGGGTCGCGGCTTGATGACGTCATCAAGCCGGGACCCGGCGCTGACGTCAGATGAAGCGGAGATGCCGGCCAGAGCGGAGGGGGGCGCCGATCGTCGCTGGAACGGCAGGGAGGTGAGTGGATCCTCTTCTTTCCCCCCCTGCCGCCGCAGCTGTCAAACAGATCACTACGATCCGACGGCGATCGTAGTGATCGTGTGATCAGCAGCCATACGCGATGGCTGCTGATCACTCGGGGGAGATGTCGGCTGTCATATGACAGCTTAATCTCCCCCTCCGGGTGCGCACGATCGCGTCGGGAGCGGAAATTGCGGGCCGGCGTAGATCCTACGCCGCATCAGGCTAGAACAGCCACAAGTGCGGCGTAGGATCTCATTCACATGGTCCCGAAAAGGTTAAAGATACAAACTTCACTGCCAGAACCTTATGTCATCACAGTGTCTTCAGGTGTATTATCTATATTGGCACTCTAATTATTTAGAAGAGTTTCTCAAGTCAAGTGAACATATCTCTAAACAGTAATTATATGTTTTTTAACTTTTCATAATTGTGTAAAATAAAAATATTTACCCAAGCTGCAGTTTTTGCTATGTTGGCTGTCATTCAGATGGCATTGACAGTGCCTCTCTCTTTCATATGGCTTATAGCCATCTTCAAATGATCCAAGGTATATAAGAAAAAATAGGGTGTGGCTGTAAAGTTTTAAAGAGATCTTACAAAAACATTTACTTTAAGGCCCGATTCACACCTTGGTAAAAACAGTTCCATTTAATGTAGCAAATCAATGGTCATGTTATTGATTTTGTGTTAAGTATGTTTTTCGATCATACATGGTCATTGTGAAGGGAACCACTGTCTTTGTTGCGGAAGGTGGAGTTCTCCATTGTACGGTACACAAGAATTTTTGGACACCGACATGCAATATATAGCATGCTATGTATGACATGTCCAATGCAACGGACAAAAACCATTCTGAGAACAAATATTCCATGCCATGGATGGTGATAGCACATCCATTGTCACTGTGCATGGCAGGATTCTGATTCTTTGTAAACCAAGCCTAAAGAAGAAGACACTTTTCTTTCTTTATCAACAACAAGCAAAAAAGGCTTATATTCTTTTTGCATTCATTTTTGTGAAAATAATGTAAAATTCAACTTTCGAGCGAAAAAACCAATCCTGTGTATGCATTGCCGGCCCTCCTCCCAGCCTTCAGACACTCTTACCCAGCTCTGCAGTGTAATGATGCATTGTGCAAGTGCATAGACAAGTGCATTGTCTCAGCATGAGAAATATTGGCCAATCAGAGAGGAACAGAAGTGTGAGAGGGGAAAACAGGAGGGGAAGAGGCTTCAACCAATAAGGCTGCATTAGTTATGTCTGAGGGGAAAATAATGAATTAAAAAAGAAAACCCAGCATGCCCTGCAACTTCCTCTGTGCAGCAGATGTACCAAATAAGAGCCAGGAAAACACACGACGTCCGGTTCCGGCGCCTGCTTGGACGGACGGCGGTGAGCGGGCTCTCCCAGCCAGATGTCCACCTCATTATATTGCAGCCATTTCTGAACCCGGCGAGACTGCCAACTGATTGCCTCGAGACCCACTCGTTACAGTGGACACTTGGATGGACCGCTACCTAACCCGGGCAGCGCGCAGGGAGCAAGATACCCCGAAGCCACCCCGAACAACCAAGATGGCGGCGAACAAGTCCCACTCGGCCTCCCAATGGCAGGAAGAAGATTCCCCAGCACGAACATGGGAGACAGACAGCGTGGAGGAAGAAAGCTTCCGAGGTATGAGGGGCACAGACCTTACGGCTCTAGCAAGAGAGGTTGCAAAACAGATCGCACCAGACCTGCAGGCCATAGTGGAGGGGGCAGTGAGGAAATCAATGGGGCACATCACTAAACAGCTCCAGGAGCATAGCGGTAGAATAAAGGAGGCGGAAAACCGATTACAGCAAGCGGAGGTTGACCTGGAAGATGCACACAGGCAGCTAGCTGATTCCTGCAGACATAACGCAGCCTTCTATGACCGCTTAGAAGATTTAGAAAACAGATCGCGTCGTAACAACCTGCGCATAGTGGGCCTAGCAGAAACGTGCCAGATGGCAGACATCGACAAGTTCTGTGAAATAACCTTACCTGAGATGCTGGGAGTGGTAGGCCCATGCAAGGTGGAAAGAGCGCATCGAGTAGGCCCTGCACGCAAAGAAGGGGATAAACGCCCTCCGCGAATGGTCATGGTACGCTACCTGGACTATAAAGACAAGCAGAGGCTGCTTACGGCGTTCAAAGCTCGTAAAGACACAATACTGCATGAGGAAAGAAAGATAATGCTGTTTAATGACTATTCCCTGGCCGTTACTAAAAAGCGTCAAGATTTTAATCATATATGCTCAGAGTTGGTGTCCAGAAATATCCGCTTTGCCCTTCTATACCCCGCAACATTACGTATAACCGACAAGTACGGGGAAATATTCATCTATAAGCGACCTGAAGATGCCGAAAGATTCTTGAAACAGCCGGGTATTGACGGCAGCCCGCAACGTCGCATAAGCCCCTCTGCTTTTTTCTTCTTATGTCTGTCCACGTTATCTTACAAGAGGCTTATCTTTATCTTCATAACCTAATGGCTGCTACCTGTTATAGCCAAGTAAAGTTTATTTAGAGGACATGTTCTGGCTGGTGAGGAGGTTCCTCCTTGGGGAAGATGGTATGTAAAGCCAGTCCTTGCAGGGAAGAAGTGAAGTCCGAAAAGAACTTCTGGACTATGGGGCAAAAATGGTTAAGAATCACCTGGTTAGTGATCCTCTTCAGATCATCTCAGCCCAACATATGGTCCAGTTTAGGGGTAAAGAGGGGACTTTGGGGGGGGGGGGGGGGGCACTCTCTGATCGGGGAACTTTTAAGCTACATTTTACTGCTTGTTTATTTCTTTCCATGTGCAGGTGCATTATACGTGTTCTTGCTTTGATTCCGTATACATTAGACGGGTACAGCCATATGCCATTATCCCCCTCATCACAAGTGACATGACTATTAAAATAGTAACTTGGAACGTGAAAGGCTTGCGTTCACCTAATAAACGGTCACGGATATTACGCCATTTAAAAAAACTAAAGGCGGACATAGCCTTATTACAAGAGACCCATCTTAGGGCAGACGAGTTCAAGTACCTACGCAAAGGCTGGGTGGCCTCATGCTTTGGCTCACCAGCGGTAGAGAGAAAAGCAGGAGTCATCACGCTAATTAGCAAAACGTTACAGGCCAAAGCAGAACTGATCAAGGGTGACGATGATGGCAGATGGCTGGGTATTCTACTACAGCTAGCAGGTGAATCCATAGTACTGTATAATGTTTATGGGCCAAACGCAGATAATAGTAAATTCCTGAAGGGTCTTCAGTGGCAGCTATCTAAACATTCCTCACAGCAATTAATAGTAGGAGGGGATTGGAACGATGTTATGTATGCGGGTGAAGATAGATCCGGGAGACAGGGTCAAGCTTATCATCACGAGGGGACTAAAAGTACAAATCTGGCACGCTTCAGTGCAACTTTACAGCTGACAGATACATGGCGTTTTTTACACCCATACGATCGGGAATTTTCGTTTTACTCGGCACCACATGGATCAATGTCCCGCTTAGATTATATTTTTGCAAATGAGTCAGTCACTACCCGATTAATTGCGGCCGAAATAGCGGATATGGTCATTTCAGACCACACGCCAGTGTCTGTGGAGTTGCACGAGAAGATCCAGAGAGGTACTGATATTATCTGGAGACTTCCCTCTTACTTATATGGCGATGAAGACTTTCATGCTTTATTAAAAGGGTGGTGGTTGGAATTTAGGGAAGACAACGCGGAACATAATAGAGACTCCCATCTCCTCTGGGACACATCTAAAGCAGTCTTGCGGGGAAGAATAATGGCTTATACGGTCACTAAAAAGAAAAAAACAAATCAGCATTACGCAGAGGCGATAGCAAGGGTGAGGCTAGCGTATAGCAATTATAGACGCAAACCAACTGATGAGACAAAAGCATGCTGGCAAAAAGCAAAAGCAGAATCAGATCGTTGGTTCAAGGAAAGAGACTCTCTCTTAACACCTGTAATGATCCGCTCAGCTGGATGCACTGGCGGACAGCTGTTTGGCCATTCCTCTAGTCTGTGTGGGCTGCGGGTCTCTGCAGGAGAGACCTGTTTTTCTATTATAAGTTTCTGGTCTGTTCTGCTGCTGAGGAGTTTGCATGCACTCGTTATGCAGATCCCTTACCTGCCTCCTTTGATGACTGGCAGTATAAAGAGCTATGTTTCCCGGAGTCCTTTGCTGGTCATAAGGGTTAGTTCCTGTGTAACACTCGCCTGGAGTGTCAGCCTTGCTCTTTGTTGAAGATTAGCTTAGAGTAATTCCTGGAACTGCACTAGGCAGTTTCCCTAGTGCAGTTAGGATTGCATATCTGTTTGTTTGTCTGTTGCGATTGTCCTGTCCCAGCGGTGGTCGACAGGAAATCGTTCAGTGTGTCTGGGTGCTAACCGGAACAGCGGTTGTTACTGGTAGCCCCTTCTGATCTGTTTTCCTGGATCGCACTAGCCTCTTGCGCTAGTGCTGTGGATCCTTCTGGTCTGCTACTCTCTTGCTGTACTTGGATCGCACTAGCCTCTTGCGCTAGTGCTGTGGATCCTTCTGTTCTGTCTTCCTGGATCGCACTAGCCTCTTGCGCTAGTGCTGTGGGTCCTATCGCTCGTTTATTCCTGTTTTCGTGTATCTGTCTTGTCTGCTATGAATGCTTGCTGGAGGCTCGGTGAGGTAACCGTTAAGCAAGCGCTCGCGTCCTCTGTTTCATGTTTGTCTGTCGGTTAGTTAGGCGTGCTTGTCTCTGTTGTGCTTATCATGTGGAGACCACGCATAAACGCGTGCACTGTTGCGAATGAGTGCGGTGTTCGCGTTTAGCTAGCGTTTGTTATTTTCCGTATCTTCTCATTGTATGATTTACTGTGCCTTTGCTACTCCGTGCTCTGCCTTGCTGTAGCCTTGTGTCACCTCTTGCAATTGCCTCTCTCGCGATTGCGTTCCTACTTCATATCTGCTGTTGTGTATGCACCGTCGCGGGTTGGTGCACACACATACAATCTGTCCCTGTGCTCATTCTTTTTTGCAATCGCTTCTCTTGCGATTGCGTTCTCACTCGGTTTCCTTTGTTGTGTGTCCGCCGTCGCAGGTGGCGGCTAGATTGGTGGACATACATACATTCCTTATCTGTGCTTATTCGGTCTTGTGTCGCTGTTAGCAATCGCCATCTCCGGCGATTGCCTTCTCGCTTTGTCTTCCTGGTTATGTGTTCATCGTCGCAGGGTGGCGTCTAGTTTGGTGAACACACATACCCTCTGTCACTTTGATCTCTCTCTTTCAGGGCTATCTTGCCCTGCGTTTCTTTCCTTCGTACAATTCCTGTCTGGCGAGTGTGGTAGGGCAGAGGAGCTGTTCCTCTGCACTCCACAGCTCCCCCTGTCGACAGGAATTTCCCTCTACAGGTGCATCGCACCTTTTGCTGGGTTCCCTCAAATTACACGCTTGTGGAGGATTTCCGCAGTGTCAGCGCACGTCTTGTGCGCTGATCACGGAGGGAATTCCACAATCGTTACAACACCTTACCGAGATCTACAATATTACAAACACGGCAGTAAAGCGGGTCGTTTGCTGGCCTTGATGGCCAAGGGCCACTTTACGCCCACTACAATACATGCCATTAAATCAACCAATGGACAAATTGTCCACCACCCAAAAGATATCAATGAAATCTTTGTTCGCTTTTATAGAACCCTGTATGCTGCCCCACCAGGGGAGGATGGGCCCGAAATGGATAATTTGCTAGAGAGGATAATACTTCCTAAACTTACCAAAGACGAATTGGATGAGCTGAATTCTCCCATATCAGAAAAAGAGATCCAGCGGACCATCCGGGCCCTGGCCAATCATAAGGCTCCGGGCCCGGATGGTCTGCCAGGAGAATATTATAAAATCTTACAAAAAGAAATATCCCCCGTTTTACCAGCGGTATTTAATAAAACCCTGAAGAGGGAGAAATTGCTCCCCTCTGGGAATGAAGCTTATATCAAACTTCTATTGAAGCAGGGAAAGGACCCACAAGACCCTGGCTCCTATAGGCCAGTTTCTCTTATTAATCAGGACATCAAAATCATGACAAAAATAATGGCTGATAGGCTGGCTCTCTTGATGCCCAAGCTGGTCAACCCAGAACAGGTTGGATTTATGAAGAGGAGAGCGGCAGTAACTAACATTAGGAAAGTGTTGATAGCTTTGGAACATACCAAAGCGTATCCACGCACGGGAAAATCCAACGCTATAATAACTTTTGACGCCGAAAAAGCGTTTGACGCTGTAAATTGGACATGGACCACCAAAGTACTGAGGAGAATGGGGTTCCAGGGAGCCTTCCTTAAAATGTTCTCTCTGTTATATAAAGAACCGATGGCGCGCATATTCACAGCTGGCTTTTTATCTCAACCTGTAGTGCTGCAAAGGGGGACTAGACAAGGATGTCCCCTGTCCCCCCTGCTGTTCAATTTAGCCTTGGAGCCTTTAACTAGACTACTACACAAGGAAATTGGGGGTATCCAGATTGGTCAGATGAAACTTGCATTAACGTTATTCGCGGATGATCTCCTGATATTTTCAGCAGACCCAATCACAGACCTGCCCAATGCTCTTAAAATCATACAGGAAATGGGGCAGCATTCAGGGTTTAAAATGAATGTCAATAAAAGCGAGATCCTACCTTTATATCAAAGTTTGCTGATCACCCGGAATTTGAGGGGTTGGGATTGAAAATGGCAAGGGAGAAAATCAGATATTTGGGAATTGACATAGGACGGGAACTTAACTCTCTGTACTCCTATAACATCTCTCCATTGGTTAGAGCAGTTATATCACAACTACAAGGCTGGAACAATATCCCCCTAGGAGTAATGGGGAGATCTGCCTTAATAAAAATGATCAGCTTTGGCAGGCTCCTCTATCCAATGCAAGTATTACCATTATTATGGAAACATGTAGACATAGCGTCACTAAACAAAGCCTTTAGTAAGTTCGTTTGGAATAATAGGAGACCCCCCATAAAGCTAAGCAGACTGTAACTCCCAAAGGAGATGGGAGGCCTAGGCTTTCCAAACATAAGAAAATATAATCTGTCATGTGTCTTTCGACATACTCGTGACTGGTTAATGGGCACAGAAGAATTTTCCAATACTACCTTGGAGGGACATGTTGCCGAGCCCTTCGATCTAATTGGTATTCTACATACTGGTTGGGCCGATCTACCATTGCGTTTGAAACACAATATTATCTACAGAGACACTCTCATAGCCTGGAGGGAAATCAGAAAAGTATTTGGTTTGCCATGGAAAATCTCTAAATATACCCCCTTTGAGGGTAACCCGGGCTTTCCACCGGGTTTAATGCATCTAAATTATCTTAAATGGAAGGACAGGGGTATTACTAAATTGGGAAATCTACTAGACCTAAGAACAGAACACATATGTGGCTTACGTTCGCGGAGGTGGCTCGGCAATATGGAATGCCTAAATCAGACTTCCTAGCATATAGACAGGTCAGATCATTCGTGGGAGCTCAGATTAGAGAAATCTCAGTACTAGCCCGTATCCACCCCTTTGATAAATTCTTGAGGCCAGAAGGTGGCAAAAAATCATTATCAGACATTCAAAAAGAATTGGCCAACTTAGGAGCCCAACATTTAGCCATCAGAAATATGGCAAAATGGAATAAATTCTTAACAGTCCCAGACCTAGAACAGAGGATAATAGATGGAAACAATTGCGTTAGGCAAACAATTGTAAGTGAGAGATGGAGAGAATCACACCTACTTATGATATTCCATGCTAAATATGCATTCAATATTAGATTCCACTCTCCCAGACCGGGTTACATAGACCACTGCCCGAAATGTAAAATAGCCCAAGCTGACATGTTCCACTGCCTGTGGAACTGCCCACAGATACAAAGATATTGGGATGAGGTTTTTACAAATATGCTAGAAGAATAGGCAAGGTCACTGTGCCAAAAGACCCTATGATCCTATTGTTCAATTCCATTGCAAAAGAAGATAATACAATCAAAGTTTCCACTTTACTACATGTTTTATTTGTAGCAGCCAGAAAAGTAATATACAACAGATGGATCTACCCTACTCCTCCAACTATCTGGGACCTACAGGAAGAAGTAAGGCATCTTATGCTGTTAGAAAAACTGGACGCAAGTTTAAATAAGGAAAAGGGCACTAAAAAGTTCTTCAAAAAATTGAAACCTTTCATGTTGGACGTCTACTCGGACACAGATTTAAACAAAATCGTGACCCCGTTTAAATATACCACATGGTACTTGAAAGCTCACATAGCTGGTACGCTAGGACGCTTGGACTTTGGCGTATGACCAATGCTACAGTATACGGATTTAATAAAGCCAATTAACCCCCAAGGAGTTATAGACTTCTGGCTGGGGGGGGGGGGGGGGACAACCACATTAGATACGTCAATGCTTGTTGCAATGTAACATTATTCTGCCCGCTCTGTGCACTTTGTGGATAAACAATGTTGGAAAATTAATAAAATATGTTTAAAAAAAAAAAGAGCCAGGAAAACAGGGGATTTGTGTTTTATGGATAAGAAAAGTAAGAGTGATTTATAACTTTTGGATTGCCTGGTTAGCATCCGTATTACTTGTTTACCAAATAAAAAAAAAAGAATTGATTTTTGATCTTATGCCTCACACTTTAAAATTCACAAGCACCAGTTGTTGTGGGAACTCAGACAAGCAGGGCAGTTTTGCAGTTTGCCTTCATGTGAGCTTTAAGTAGCTGTATTAGACGTAGAAGACTCTCAATGACGTAAATATAGTATTGGCTTAAGGTTATTTTTACAACCACTACAGTAATTGTGTACCTAAGTGATCCTGTGTGACACAGTATATAATAAAAACAATTACCGCGTTGGAGCATTAGAACAAAGTAGGAAAGCTTTCAAAATCAAATATAAATTGAAGCTCTTTGGATTAAATAATTGAATCACCAGTTTACTAATTTTTACACTCCTTTATAAAGTCTTATTAACTTAGCAGCTTTTGTAAATGTATAATGGATGTAAAGCAGTACTTCTGATCAGCACCATTTTTCTTTGCATAGCAGAGAGTGATTAACCTCCTTAGCGGTATGGACGACTATATACGTCCATTACCGCCGGAGGTCGCCGCTCAGGCCCTGCTGAGCCGATTTTTATCAAATAAAAAGCAGCACACGCAGCCGGCACTTTTCCAGCCGCGTGTGCTGCCTGATCGCCGCCGCTCTGCGGCGATCCACCGCAAGCAGCGGCGAAAGAGGGTCCCCCCAGCCGCCCGAGCCCTGCGCAGCAAATAGTTCCGGCCAGCGCTAAGGGCTGGATCGGAGGCGGCTGACGTCCATGACGTCACTCCGCTCGTCGCTATGGCGACGAGGTAAGCAAAACAACGGAGGCTGCTCATTGCAGCCTTCCTTGTTAATTCTGATCGCCGGAGGCGATCAGAATTATGCTTTAGGAGCGCCCTCTAGTGGGCTTTCATGCAGCCAACTTTCAGTTGGCTGCATGAAATAGTTTTTTTTTATAAAAAAAAACCCTCCCGCAGCCGCCCTGGCGATCTTAATAGAACGCCAGGGAGGTTAAACAAGCGTGGTCAGTAGAGATGGCCGAACATCTGTATTTTGCGATGCTTAACCACTTAAAGGCCGCAGTTTTAATCCCCCCCCATTTTTTTTACTAATTAGGCCACTGCAGCTTTAAGTCTTTGCTGCAGGGCCATACAACCTAGCACACAAGATCCCCCACCTTTCTGCCCACCAACAGAGATTTCTGCTTGTGGGGTCTGATCCCTGCCGGCGTGTTTATTTATTTATTTTTTGTTTATTTGTTGTTGTTTTTTTACAATAAATTTGTCTATGTTTTTCATTATTCTATTCTAAACCCGCTAGCCAATGACAGCGGATTGCTCCTGTGTGTCTCAGGTGGACAGCCGTGTCACACATCTGTCCCCTGTACAGCGCTGCCGTAGATCGCTTCGCTGTACAATGTAAATAGATGGCAGTTTCGCTGTTTAACAGTCTCCTAGCGGCGATCATGGGGATTCAAGCAGGGATGTGCACGCATTGGCACGCACGATCCCCTGCAATCTCCGCCCCTAGGATTTCATGCCAGTTGGGGTGGAGTGATCTTGGGGCTGCTGCCGCATTCACACCAATGGGCGTAGAGCAGTAGGCAACAGGTTAAAGGGACTCTTAGAAGAGCATGTGATATGCATTTAAGCACACCCACAAATCCTTCTACTAATGTCCTGACACCTATCGGCCACTTTTCTAAGCTTGTCTCCCCTGGTCCAGTCAGTGTAGAAATCATTGGGCTGGCGACTCTGGCCAAAGTCTCGCTGTGACCTTGGAAACTGAAATCAAATTGTGTGTCTGCGCATGCTTTGACTTACTCCTCTTCTTTCGTCATCCTCCTAGGCGTCCTCCTCGCACGCCTGGTTACAATGCAGGAGCACACACATCATTCAGAAGAGTTTAGACAATGGTGACCCAGAAGTTACTTCAGCAGTCACCGACATATTCAAAATGGCGGCCACAATCTTCTATGCTAAACCGAACAGAGATTAGGGCGTTTTGGATGGCGGTTTTGGCAGCATTTGATAAAGGAGAACATAATCTATAGTTAGGTATGTGTATTTCCATAGTTTGCAGTTGTGCTCATGGTTCCATTAGGGCTCTCAGCTATAATTAGTATAGTTAATATGACACCAATCAGCATAGTTGAGAGCTGTGCGCAGGAGTGTTGTGTAGAGCGGCTGGTAGACGGAGATATTCAATCAAGCTAACAGAGGATATTGTAGTGGGATAATTTCAGAGGATATTGGCGTGGGAACATTAATTATAGGTAAGTATTAATTGTTCATTAAGAACATTATCCACTTGAGGACCACAGGCTTACACTCCCCTTGTGACCAGGCCATTTTTTACAATTCAGGACACTGCAGCTTTAACAGTGTGCTGCACAGCCATACAACTTAGCATGCAAATGAATCTTGCCCCCATTTTCTTGCCATCAACAGAGCTTTCTGTTGGTGGCATCAGAATGATACTGCAATTATTATTATTATTATTGTTATTAATTAAAATGTTCTTTTTTTAAGTGAAAATGTCTTTTTTTATTCCCCTACCACCAAGGGCCAATCAGTGTGATTGTCTCTCATAGCCTATGAGAGTGATCACTTTGTGATTGTGAGCCTCTCCTGAGGACAGCTCAGTGACAGATCTGCCCCCCCATACAGCACTGCACTAGATCGCAGTGTTGTACAACTGTAAGAAACAGGTTATTTTTTATTTCTAGCAGGCTGATGTCGGAGCTCTGCTCCGCCACTCAGTGGGGATGCACACGTATTCCGCACACGCAGTCCCCGGTGATCTACTCCCCCAGGAGTTGACACCAATCAGCATTAGGCGGTCTTGGGGAAGCCACCTTCCTGACGCCTATTGACGTTCGGGGGTTGGGAAGGGGTTAAAGGACTTTACTGGTTGTGTTTTTATTTCATTATAATTCTTTGTAGAAACGTGTGGGCATCAGAGGTGGGGTAGAGACCCTTGTCCATGAATTTGAAGAGGGTTCTGGGAGAGAGGGGGAGGTTTTTTTATTTCAACTTTTAAATGGCCAAATTAAAGTTAAAATTGCCAGGAATCCTTGTACAGCAATATTGTGGCTGTATAGCGATCCATGGCCATACATGTCTGCTCCCATTGGCTGATGTCCATAGAAAAGTCTGCTCCACCTTTCAGATCTTGCCCGTCATAGCTTTCAGCTCTGCCTTAGCTGGTTGATGGGTCTTTCATGTGAATTGTGTATTGCATGGTTTAACCTTGTCTTTCCTGCTTGGACGTTTGCTGTACCCATGGGGGTACAGTGAAGTCCTACCGATCCTGATAGCTTGGATTCTTCCATCACCACGTTGGTGACTTGTAGTATTCTGGCTGGTCCTGTTCCTGTTGACGTGACTGTAGCAGCAAATGCTATTAGTTACGCTCCTTCTTGTTTGTCTTGTACATGCCAGTGTGGATGTTTGCTGTTGCTGGGTCAGCCATTGGATTGGCAAACAATCCTCCTGCCTGTCTGTTCCTGCTAGTCCTGTTCCTGTGGATGTAACTATAAGCTGTGGTTACACTTCTACTTGTTTGTCTTGTCTGTGTCAGTGTGGATGTTTGCTGTCATTGGGGCAGTGATTAGATTGGCAAGCATTCCGTCTGTCTGTCTGTTGTCTGTCCTTGTTACTCATTGTGGTAGACATCAGATGCTCAGTGCTGCAGTCGCACTGTGCATCTGTGTAACTTCCTCCACAAGAGCATTCTGCTCTACTAACTAATATAACCCAGCTGCATAGTCTTATTGGCTCTTAGTGGTATGTCTGCCTTATATGTCAGCTTGTATGCCTTGTTCTAATTAGGGCCAGCTAGTGGTGTACCAGGCAGGGACAGTTTAGGTGTCAGCTAGTGGTGTGCCAGGCAGGGACAGCTAGGTAAGGAGCGAGACCTCTAGCCTGGGGTATACAGTACATGCTGACTTCGAAAATTATACCACCAAGCCTTACAATCCCAATCAGTAGCTGATACCCCCTTTTACATGAGAAATCTATTCCTTTTCACAAACGGATCATCAGGGGGCTCTGTATGGCTGATATTGTGGTGAAACCCCTCCCACAGTAAACTTTGAGGGCCATGGTCCTTGCAGTTTCCTGTCTGTGAACCTCATTGCATTGTGGGAAATAGCTGTTTCCAACTGCCAAACAAGCAAGCAGCAGCTTTTTCCACTGACATCACCTGCTATAAGTGAAAATGTCACCATGTGATAAATGTCAGAATGTAAATCATGGAGAGGAAAGATTTTACAATGGGCAAACACTGACTAAATCATTTATACATAATTATTGTAAAAATGAAGCACTTTTTTATTACATTATTTATTACATTATTTTCACTGGAGTTCCTCTTTAAAGAGTACTTCCAGTATAAAAGACAGAGCCTGTCTTAGTGATGTAGCATTTTTATTTGTGGTGGTGGTGTGTGTGTGGGGGGGGGGGGGGTAAAGGGGGTCTCAGAGATAACTATTTACCTGCTTGGCTGTCATGTGGGTACAGTTCTGCCTCCTTCCTCAGTAATGCACTCCCGGACATGTTTCCGAAGTCATTCAAAGCTCTTTGGAAACCTCCGCCACCATTGCTGTGGCACACCCCTAGCTCAACAGCCACCAATTAGACAAGCTGCTGAGCTGGGAAAGGGCCGGGGCAACGCAGATGGCCATGGCCAGAGCCTCATTTCTACATTCTGATTGAATGACAGCCGAACAGGTAAGTGATTAACCCTGTGATGCCCTGATCCTGCATCATTAAAACACACCTGACATGGCAGCCTCTGTCTTTTTTATTTTATGGATATTACAGCAAAACTGAGCATAACAGAACTAGTGTCAGGATGAGCTTCACAGAAGACTATACTATGCCTTAGAGGCATATCTAGTGTATAGAGCAGCATGGCTTGTGCCATGGGGGCCAGATTATTGGGGGGTGCAGATGGGCTGCCTACAGCTTTGCCGTGTTGCTCAGCTAAAAACACGGTGGTCATGAATACTGGCTTGGCTGAAAATTATCTGGCACAGCCATAGTACACAGCAAGCAGGTATATTTTTATTGTTTTCATTTATATGGCACTAACCTCTTCCATAGAACTAGATGCATTAAAGGACGCCCGAGGGGCGAGAATAAACAAATGAAATAAATGATTGTATCTATCCTCCTTCTCCTAAAAATGAATTTTTACTTCCACAGTTTTATTTTATGTCTAAATCTATATTTTAGGTTTTAACTGTTTTATTGTTTTTGCACAACGACACATTCATTGAAGTATGCCAGAGCTAAAATCTATGAACTGTTGACCCATTTATCTCTTTCCTGCTCTCAGAAGCCATTTTCTGATAGGGAAGTGTTTTATAGTTGTAATTTCTTATAAGTGAGGGTCACACTGTAGTCACTTCCTGTCTGAGTCAGGAATTACATACCTGATATTTAACTCTTTCAGGCAAAGAAAGAAAAAAAAGGAACACAGCATAGTTATTTGTGTGCTAGGCACTTTACATACCAATGCCTATCCAGTCTCATCATGTCACACATTCACCTCGGGTATCCTTAAAGCTGCACTGCTATATCAGCATGAGTTAAAAGTCACCAGCACAAAACAGCGTGCGCGTGCTCCTAAGTTACGCACGCTTCTTACTAAGTTCTAGCCGCTCCTTTCATCTGCTGTGAGATGTGAAGTATTGTGACCGCGATACTTCAGTAGTGCGGCTGTTACTATGTTCATTGACATAGTAGCGTCCGCGCTAGTGAAGTATCATGATCACAATACTTCACATCTTACTGCAAATGAAAGTAGTCGGAACTTATTAAGTGGCGTGTGTAATTTAAGAGCACACGCTACGCAGCACTACGGGACATAGCGTGTGCTCGCTGTATTTAATTCATGCTAGTAACTTTTAACTCACGCTGCTATGGCATTGCAGCTTGATGAATCAAGCTGATAGTGCTGTAAAGAATACAAGACAGAGAAGACTAACAGTAGGTGTTCAAATGGTTGGTGTTGGTGTTCAAAATCGGGTCACAGTTAGCTTCAACGTGAAAATGGCTAATGAATTTGAACCTTGCCTAACTAAAAAACGGTGATATCCAGTGAGTGAATTTGGCTTTTTTGCCGCCATTTTCACAGTGCTCAGCCACCCAGGTGGGCTCCACCATGTTTAGTAGCTTGGCCCTGATGTGGACCATCCATGGGACCACGGGGACCGTTTTTGTTTTTTGAGTTTTTCTATTTCTTCTACAGGACCTATTGCTGTTTGAGTGGCTATTCTAGCAGTCTTGTTGATATTTACAGATTTCATTTTTCATATAGAAGGATGTTCTTTGTGATACCTGTTGATTTTACATTAACCTCCCTGGCGTTCTATTAAAGATCGCCAGGGGGCAGCGCAGCGCTATTTTTAAAACAATTTTTTTTTTCAATCATGTAGCTAGCCTAACGCTAGCTACATGATGCCCCCCTCCCTTCTGCATCCCTCCCACCCCTCCGATTGCCGCCGGCGCTGTAAGCCATAAGGAAATCCCGTTCTGAAACGGGATTTCCTTTAGGGCTTCCCCCGTCGCCATGGCGATGCATGTCGTGACGTCATCAACGTCGGCGACGTCACAGGGAGACCCGATCCACCCCTCAGCGCTGCCTGGCACTGATTGGCCAGGCAGCGCACGGGGTCTCGCCTGGGGGGGCCCTGCATCGCGGCAGGCGGATCGGCGGCGGGCGGCGGTGATCAGGTGAGACACGCAGCAAGCAAAGTGCTTGCTGCGTGTTTAAAAAAAATTATTCAAATCGGCCCAGCGGGGCCTGAGCGGCGACCTCCGGCGGTAATGGACGTATTAAGTCATCCATACCGCTAAGGAGGTTAAGGCTCCTTTTACACTCACTGCATTGCGTTATGTCAACTGCCGCAAAATGCTCACAAAATTAGGGATAGCGTTATGAAACTTTCACACTGTAGACCATACGGCATCTCTTGGTGCATCCTATTACATCACCACAAGAGTAACGTTTGCGATGTGTGGTAACCCCGAAAGTACAGTTTGCTTGTTCATTTTTTTGGGGGGGACGCACAGAGGCTATAACACTTGGTGAGATTTTTTAACTGTGGTGCGATGCTTTCAAAATCGCACTGCACCAAGTGTAAAATGCACCTAACTTTAACAGAGTCTATACTACTTTTTACCATGTATGGATTTCTAAATTTGACATCATCACAATTACTCAGTTACTTTTTTCTTTAAATATGTGTTTGGAAAAAGTACAACATTCTAACTCTGTAGTTAATTAAACAGTGACCTCTGTCGGAGGCCTAACAAAGACAAATCTAATGAGTTTGGGCAGGAGAACAAAAAAAAGACACGAGAAAAAGAGTTTAACCGTTGGAAATGACATATTTTAGCAGGAAAATGTCTATGATCATTCTTGTTGCTGGGGCTAGCCTAGAGGTCTTCATTGTGATGTTTTAATTATCTTTTTTTCTATAGTGATTCCAAGATTGTCTAGATATAAAATAAACTTACTTCTTTTACCTTATTTCATGCAACAGTAGAGTTCACAAAAGATTAAAAAAAAGTAAGTAAAACAAAGTTTAGTAAAGTCTTGTATGAACTTTGAGCATTTCAAAGCTCACTGTAAACGTAGTTCTCGAGAGCAGTTAGTCTTTCTAAACTTTACATTTTTTAGCCTTTTAAATATGTTATAATAAGAGTGTTCTGCCTTCATCTAGGCATCTATACAATACATACACTTCAGGCTACTTTCACACTTAAAGCATCGCCATGCATCACGGTTCTCTAACCCACTGCAGCTTGTCTTGAGAGCAATGTCTACAGAGACTTTCATGCTATTGCTATGCTATGTGGTGTGATGGAAGTAGCAAAATTGCCGTAAGCCCACCACAAATCCTGCAATGCTTTGCTGCACGATCCGTGCCTAAGTCATGGACTACGCAGAAATGCAAGTCTATGGTGATGCATGGCAATGCGATAAGTGTAAACTGTAATCCAGTAACATACTTCCTGTACAGCATGGAGTACGCCACTGAGTGGGGGGCGGTGCTACGCATATTACTCTGTTGGCACATTTTGCCGCAGGGCATCATGTATGGGGCAATCATACAGTTGCACCACTCAAACGTAAAACTAGCCTCCAGGTATACTGAAGGTATAAAAAACTGATGAGGTAAATAATTTTGTCTATACTCCTAAACCTAAATAGGACTTTCCAGGAATCCCATAGCCTTATTTTGATAATAAATAGTCACGCATGAGTGGCACTTTTAAAGTGGGAACACCCAGAACACTCCCAGCCACAGCTGCTATTCAATTAGGAAGGAGTCCGGAAATCCTGGGTGCATGGATTGGGATAGAGCATCCTTTGGCTTCCATTCAACTGGCTTCAGTCATTGCTACAAACAAGAGGGTAGAATGGTTCAACAAAGGGAAGCCCGGAAAAACAAAGGGACCTGAAAGTATAAGGACTCCATAATACACATATTGGGCCCTATTTAATTCAATTTTTTGCCTACGTTTTCTCCTAGGTGATATTGTTACATTTTAAATAAAAGGCCTTTTAAGCAACCAGCAAGCTAGAAAATACTCAGAAAAAATGTTGACTTCTACTTTTTCACTGTGGCATAACATATTCAGGACATGTATTTGTAACTAGAGGTGGCCCAAACTGTTTGCTGGTGGACAGTTCCTGGAGAATAACGCATGTTTGCATTTGCCTCGGCAGGCAAACACAAGGTTTGTTCAACCCATTCCCCATACATCATCATGGAGCCGAAATTTGACCCCTCACCCCAAAGTAAGCAGGCACATGAAAGCCAATCTGCTATCCCTTCCTCCTGGACTCCCCCCCCCCCCCCCCCCCCCATAATTACTAATTTAGAGTATAAGCACTACTACTACTGTACTGAGCCCTCACCTATATTATTCACTTCTGGCCAGTATAAAGCTGCACTGTCAGGGGCCCCCTATATTGTGTGTTGATTGTAGAATACAGAACTGTCACCTGACTGAAGTGGATTGTCACTTATTTAGAGCATAAGCACTACTACTGTACTGAACCCTCACCTATATAATTAACTTCTGGTCTGTTTAAAATCACAATTTCAGGGGCAAGTCTATGGCGATTTGCGATTTGAAGTCTATGGCAATTTGCGCAGTTTGGCCGTTTGCGGTTCGGACGTTTGCGCGGTTCAGCCGTTTGGGGGAGATTTGTGTTTGTGAACCGAAAATTTGATGTTCGTGATAGCACTATTTGTAAATACTTTTTGTTTGCTAATTAGCTAGTTAGTTAGGTTTCTATGAATTATTGGTTTTGATTGCTGCGGTGTTGGCCATTTGCTTATGAGCTGTTTTCACTAGTATATAGTGCACCATTCTAATAAATTCTTATATTTTATCATGTTCCTGTGTCCAGTCATCAGTATTGCTGCAAATAGTGGTCACTTGCTGATTTACACATGCACCTGTAACAAAAAGAGTATGAGCAGAAAAAAAAAAATTAAGAGGAAAGAGGATCAGAATTATTTAGGAATAAGTAGAGAAGTAGAATAATGTAGATACTGTATCAAGTTCTGACCACATGGAAAACATTTAATACCATTAACCTACTGCTTTGTAAAGAGTCCTGACATGTAATTGTAATGCTGTCATCAAATATTTAGAAGCTAAAAGCCTCAGGATGCTTTCAATTTTCTAATAAGCAGAGCACAAACACAATAAAATTAGACATACATATTAAAAAATATTTATTTTTTTTTACAAAAAAATTTAAACTGAAATGTGAGAAGAAAGTCAGCTAGTAGACCTTTTTGTTAAAGCAGTAGGATCAGCCATACTATTCCAGGGAAAAAAACCACATATATAAGTAGATAAATACTTGATCTACTTACATAACACATGTATTGTACTGTCCACGTTTTGATTTCAGTGAGTGTTATATAGTAAATGACGATAATTCTGTTCCTGGTGGGGGCCATGTCTTTTGCCCACAGTAAAGGCTAACTCATGATGTCATTTCTGCCCTTTACTTTTTTTCTTGTCTTCTCCAATCACTGAGTCACCTCAGCCTTGCTTGTAAACACAAGTGAGTAGGGGATCAGGTTTCAGATAAGCAGCAGACAGGGAAATAAAGGGAAGAGGAGGAATATATTATAGATAAAAAGAACTCCCAGCATGCAATTCTTTGGCACCGACTACTAAAGAGCCAATGCTCCTAAAGTATGTGATAACTCCAAATCATAACAGCAGAAAATGTTTTGAAAGTTTTGAATGCAGGATTAGCATCTTTATCACTTAATACACTCGGACCAGTTGCTGTTGAAATTTGATTTTTATGGTGACAATACCGCTTTAACCAGTTTACTTATGTTCAGTGTTGCCTGTCAATTTTTGCATTTAAAATGCTATTTCTGATTTCAAGAAAAAATGTGTTAACCTCCCTGGCGGTTTAATTATTTTGCCAGGGAGGCTGCGGGAGGGTTTTTTTTAAATTAAAAAAAAAATATTTCATGCAGCCAACTGAAAGTTGGCTGCATGAA